>NC_028358.1:5092644-5164147 GCF_000741045.1 Vigna radiata var. radiata
GTTTGTAGGTTGTATATATTTGTTTGTTTGGTTGTGTTTTTCTTTCCTAGAAAGTCTAAGGTAGTAGCTAACATGCCATCAAGAGTGTTAGATGACCTAGACAGCCTCTGTTTATACGATTGGGCTACCGGTGTACATAAACACCTAGTTGATAATTTGAATAAAGGCATGAAGAAATTAATGGCTGGACAAATCCGCAGTTCGCTAAGTCTAAGTGGCAATCTTGCGGTATTGCAGGTAAAATTCGTTGTAGTTGTTGAAGTCAATTATATGAATTTTGTACATTGTGATATATGTGNTACTGAAGATTTTCATGATATTGTAGGCCTGGGCGGTGGAGAGATTTTCCCTTGATGGAAATCCAATTAATAGGGATTTCCCTCGGATGCTCCGTTGGTTTCGGTATAAGGCACGGACATTCGAAATAATTGACGATATATTTCGGACTGCTGAAGTAAGTACTTCATTTAAGTTTGTTATAAATATTGATGATTTGAATGCAGCCATTAATAAGTTTGAATGTTTGTAGTTTAAGTCTGAGTGGTATGTGGGGGAACGTGTCCGTGACCGGCCCGAAATCAAAGCTGCATTTGAGTTGTTCGATGGAGGGATTTGTGTACCGCAGATGCCAAAACGATGTAGAGTTGATGAAGCTGTAGATGATAGCTCCGATGATGGCACCTTTGAAGCAAACCTTGAGGAGACATTGAAGAAGAATAATGAAGAAATGATGGCGTTGTCTTCAAGGCTAGTTTTTTTGAAGAATGAGGTATGTAAAATTCGTGACATTCCAATTGTGAATGAAGAAGGTGTTGGAGGACTTGATGAAGAGGCTTTAGGTGAAGAAGGTGTTGGAGGAGATGATGAAGAAGCTTTAGGTGAAGAACCTTTAGTTGAAGCAGGTGTTGGGGGAGTTGGTGAAGAACCTTTAGTTGAGGAAGGTGTCGGAGTTGTTGATGAAGAAGCTTTAGTTGAGGAAGGTGTTGGAGTTGTTGATGAAGAACCTTGTGGTGGTGAAAAAGGTGTTGGAGGAGTTCATGAAGAACCTTTAGGTGAAGGTGTTGGAGGAGTTCATCAAGAACCTTTAGGTGGAGCTTCCAATGAAGAACCTGTGGCTGAATTTGAACAAGAAGTTCAAAAGGTTGTTGAAATTGTTGAATCACTGGAACAACCGGATGCACCGCAACCAATGGCAATCGAACCTCTGCGTGCAGTTGCTGGTGATCCAAGGCCTAACGTCAATGCTGAGCAACTCTACATCGCCGTTAGCGTAAGGGATAGACCGCACAGGTAAGTAATGATAATTTAGTTTAATGTATTGTTTTGCGTGGGGTTGTTTATTGAAATATACATTTTTTTTTAATCAGGATCGTGTGTGAAATAATTGGGCAGACATTGAGCACAACATCTATTCAAACCTTAGGTCCTCGCGAACAGGTTGATAACATGGTTAGTGTTTTATGTCCCTAGTTCATTTATATTTTGATTATAATTTGGAATCAATGATGAATTTTGAATGTGTAGTTGGTGCTATTTGCAACGACAGTATTTATGCACTTTGAGAAAAGGAGGACGGGGGTTGTGAAGAGGATCCTTTTTAGTTCGTTATATGCGGTAACCTATTCTGTTTTAATGTATTGATTTCAGTTCCTTTTTGACTTTTTGACTTTACTTGTGAAATTAGTACCTGCAACATGTAAACACACCCATCAACATAAACATTGCTTGTTGCTTTGCCTTTCTTCACAGAATCAGAGGCTTCACTCAAGTTGGCTAACAAATAACGATAAACTAACCCCCCCAACAGTATTTACTCAAACTACTCAANTCATCCACAATTCCAAACAATACAGGAAAAACTCGTCCACTACGATTTGGGATTAAAATCTCACATATCCCCAACAGGATGTACAGGCTACAAAAAACCTCACAAGGAAGGGTTTTTTTGTGTTTTTTCAACAAAAATTTGAAAATGAATTTCAAATGGGTTATGTCCTGACCTAAATACTTCACACATTTACTATTACCCACTGAAGAATGCTTCAAGTTTATGCTTTCACCATCTAAACTCAATCCTATTCCTGAACAAAATTCATTTTCATTGATATTGAAATGCTTGTTTGCAATAAAAAAAGAGTTGGTGGAATCCACCCATGTCTTGGTTAACTCACGCAAAAGTTTAGCATTCAATGTCACTTTACCACTGAACTTTAAAAACCAAAAAAATGGAGTCTTGGAGATGACTTCCCTTTGGTCCTCTGTCAACCGTTCGTTCAGAGCGCTAATATACATGGTTGAAAATGAATGACGAACACTCAACTGTCCATAACAAAATAACAATCCAAATCAAATAACAAACAAACACCATACACAACCCACAAGAAACCACAAAAAAACCCTAAACCCAAACCTATAACCGAATACCCAAACACAAATCCAAATACCCAAACCCACAATAAATGAACTTACCTTCGTCCAGCTCCGGAACTTGCCATTTGAGAGCAGTGGAGAGCAATGGAGACGACGAGACTGTGGAGAAGAGTAGTCCGTGAGCGTTAACGGAGAAGACGATAAATGTGAGAGAGAAACCTCTGAGACAGAGCCAATCCTTCACATTCAAACTCAAAATGCCCAGGGGTAGAAAAGGAAAACATTCTCTGTCTAAAACTCTGCATTTTTCAGATCAAATTTAAAAAAAAAAATAAAATGGCCAATAGCAGGTTGACACGTGGCAGTGTCAAATGAGTGTCAAATTTATGGTGTCAAAATAACGGATCCATTGCTTTTCTCTGTGAATTTTTCCAGTGTTATATGGTGCTCTCTCATTAAAATGATAGAAATAGGGTAAATTTTGTACGGTCTTCTTACCCTTACTCTTTTTTTTTCCCAAATATAGGAAATATGATGGTTTTTACTGAAAAATATTTTGAAGAGGTGGACTATTTTTTTTTTCACTAAAATAAATTATTCATAAAATATTTCTAGTCGTATTTACTACTTCTAATACAAAATCTAGGACTCCTTCATCAAATCATTGCTTTAGTTAGTGTAAGCATGAAACTTCATCGTAACTTAAACATTAAATTACGTTTAAAAAAATTAAATATATTTTTAGTTTTTAAATTTAAATATAAAATTAGAGTTTATTTTTATCTTAAATTTTGATTGTTTAAATTTTAAAAATAAATAAATATAATCTTTTTAATTTAATAACATTAATTTTTTTGAGTTTATTAAATTGTATTTCAAACTAATATTTTAAACTATTAAACAGTATAATAAATCACTTAAACTAACTTAAAATCTAAAATATATTTAATACATTAAAAAAATTTAACGCAATTAAAAAATATATCAAAATTAAAAAACAATAACAATTCTAATTTTAAATTTAGAAATTAAAAATATATTTAATTATATTTAAAAGTATAATAATCAATTATCAATTATATTATAGAACCAAAACACAGTAGTGCAAAAAGGGCTTTAGACGTATGTTATTTTTGACTTTTAACATCATTTCCACAACCGGCGTTTATACATGTGACGTTAATGGGACGTCGAAAATCCAAATAACCGGATGTCAGTTTGTTTCATCCCCGATGTCTAAGGCCACTATATAGACGTTGGACTAGGCCTCAACTGACGTCTAATGGTACTATATAGATATCTGCCTATTCCTTAACTGACGTCTACGGGAACATATAAAGGTCAAACATGTCAATAACTGACGTCTATGGTCACTATAGACGTCCGACATAGCACTAACCAACGTCTAATATAGTGGTTGTGTTTTAGTGCAGTTTTGATCCTGTCTTTCGATAACCTAGTACCACACTCTCCCTTCGCTAGCTTCCCCACCAAAAAAGCTTACGTCTTTTGCATCTCTTATGACATTTCAACCCAAAACAGAACCTGGGTCCATACCTAGTTCCCATTCAACCACAAAAGGAAAAAAATTACAGTGACACGAACTAGACAAGGACCCAAGTTCCATTTTGGATCGAAAAGCCATAAAACATCCAAAAGACGCCACTTTTCTTGTGAGGAAGCTAGCAATGGGAGAATGTGGTACTACGATACCCAAAGAGAGGATCAAAATTGCACTAAAACACAACGAAAACACATTTTAATCGGTTATTACATGATAAACGATCAAAACACCATTTTAATCGGACTAAAACAAAGTTTAAACAGTTGAAATAAAAAAAAACGCACCTGCAATGCAATACCGCGAGAGAGAGAAAAGGAGAGGAGGAAGAAGATTGTGCGTGTAACTGCGAGAGACAATAAAGGAGAGGAGGAAGAAGATGATGTGCGAGTAACTGTGAGTTTGCGGTTTATTTAAGTTGAATTTATGCGTCGGTCATCGTACCAACCAACATCTATAGACGTCGGTTACATCACTAATTTGACGTCCAAGAGACTTTTCACCTGCCTTTTTCAGGCCTTTTAGACGTCGCATACAAGGAGAGTTGAAGTCTAAAGCACTGAACGAAGTGACTTTTCAGTAACCGGTCAGTCCAGTAGACGACGAGGACCTAGGAGGCCGACGTCTATGTACGTCGATCCTGAACAAAGGGACGTATACGGAGTAGGTGAATCGCATTAATTACAGTCATATAGACGTCGATCCCGTACCAAGTGACGTCTACGTGCCTGCGAAGTAGTTGAATCGCATTAATTGCAGCAAGATAGACGTCTAGCCCCCTCGTAACTGACATCTATATAGTTGAAATAGACTGACTCCTCACCTACCTGTCAGGCACATGGGCGTATGTTTAGGGTGAAACAGACGTTTACACTAACTTAGACGTCGGTTTGCAAGTCGACCGACGTCTATAAAACTAACTTATTTACGAAAATACCATCGGTCAATTATATACATCTCACCATTTCATAACCGACGTGTAAGGAATAACGTTAGACAACAATTTTACACTAGTGACATCTGTTGCACCTTGCACGACACGAAGAGTTTCACTTCCAGTGCATAACCCACTCTTATGAACAACAATAATTTCATTATTAGAACTACTAATTTCATCATATATATATATATATATATATATATATATTAACTCAATTTACATTAATTTATAATATTAAAATTCTCTTTGCCAGTCAAGCAACATCCACAGTGGATATGATCACTAAGACTACAAAAATATTTCATAAGTAATTAGACAAAGAATCCAGACACAAAAAATGACTGATAAATAAAATATTTGCTAAAAGTACCAAATTGTAATCTTAAAACGACATTAGATTTTATTTTGACGAATAAATAAAAAAAAGACTGATAATGAATAATTAAAAAAAATTAATATTGAGAAACAAGGTGAAATCATATAATTAAAAAATATTTAAAAAATTGAAAAATAATATTGTTTTTAAGTTATTTAAATATCTGTGGGCCTGTGGACGTAGTCCAAGATTTAGTGGACGTCCTTATCCGTCCCATAATGCATTACAAGTTATATTCTTATATTCTCCAAAACCGCTTAGAGACAGCATCTGGTTTCTCAAAACCAGGTTTGTTCTCGTTCCCAGTTTCTCTCACCAACCATAAGCATTTATTGTTTCCCACTCACTCACCAACCACAAGCACATCGTCTACATCACTCATTTCTATTAATAGGAGCTGTAACAACTGCGACGATGATGATCATCATCATAACGCGATGAGTAGGGAAACGAGCAAGGCTTGGATTAAGGCTGCTAGTGTTGGCCTCACTAGTTATAAACTAGAGGATTATATTCCACAAAAACTTAAGTGTATGATCAATACTGAAAAAATGGCATTTACCACATAAACTAACGACATTTACTATGCGACAAAAAAATACGATACATTAATTTTAGGTTAAATATATGTTTTAGTCTTCATATTTGTTTTCCATTCTCAATGTCTTCATGTTTTTTTTTTGTCTCAATTGCATTCTAATATTTGTAAATTTGAGGTAATAAAACCCTTTCCGTTAACTAGCCATTAACGCCGTTGGCACGGTGCTGAGCTGTAACGGACCTTTATTGTTTAATTTAAATGAGTCCATTACGTGGCATTTTTTAATTAAAAAAAATGATTTAATGAGTCCATTACGTGACACGTATATTTGTATTAGGGATTTTAGGGATTTATTTGTATTGGGGATTAGGGATTTAACTCTAAGCTTGGGATTTCCTATTCAAAAGAGCGAAAATTAGGGATGGGTGTTCGAAAGAAGAAGAAGTAGACGAAGACGAAGACTAACTAATCCCATTGGATTTTAATTTCTCTCGCGTTCTTTGATTTTAGGTTTCGTATTGGTTTTTCGGTTCGGTATGGATTGGTTTGGTTTTGGGATCTGAGGTTTTGGAAGGTGTTACCAGGGCGAGATTTCCTCGATCTGGATCTGAAATTACGTGGTTAATTTATTTATTTGTTCTACCCTGGAGAATTTTCTTTTATTTTTTATTTGTTCTACCCTGGAGATTCTGCTTGCAATATGGTGGCTTACAGTAACCAACACCCTTATTTAACCCTGTTTCCGTTCTAGTTTATCAGCCATTTGCCAGAGCTAAAGGCTTAAATACCGAGGAAGCGATTCGAATTTCTAAGCCAACATCCATGCTTCAAGAGCATCTTAATATATCTACAATGGGAAGGGTTTCTCTAAGCAGAGCTAATTCACAAAAAGCAGCAATGAATGGGGAAGTTGGAGATGGTAATTATGCCAAGAAACAAGACACTGGTTTCTCCCTGTTTCATTTTGGTGGCCCTGCAGACCTTTCAACATGTCATAAATTGCCTAATGCATCTTCAAATGTAGGAGATTTCAACAAAAAGAGTTTTGTAGATGAAGTTCATAATGAAAAGGAGACGAGTGTGATGGAGGAGTACAACTTGTTTGCGGGAAGTAAATCCTTGAGGTTTTCAATTTTCTAAAAGGTGGTTGTTGATGTCTGTGATTCCTTCAACAACTTGTTTTAGCCCATAGTAAATCCTTCGACCCAATTTGTGCTTTTCTTTGATGTAGAGAAAGATTGCCAGTTACCCATTTTGAGATCACAATTCCCCTTTTCAACCAAACCTGCTTCATAATGGAAGTTGTAATGGGAATTTTGAGTGACTTTCGTTAAATGCTCTTTCTCTTTCGTTAAATACCCTCGATCTGGATCTGAAATTAATTTTGTTGTATTTGCATTAAATCCTTCATATTCGCCTTCTGGAGATGCGGTTATGGTGGGAAAACATGGCTGTGAATCTGAAAGTGGAGCCTTGAAGGTATTGACTATATGCTGATTTAACAACCCCTTTGTATCCTTATGTTGGTATTTGTGGTTATTTTTCTGCTTTTACTCTTCGTTTTTGGTTCTTTTCTGATTATTTTTTCGTGTAATTCAGGATACTCAATTGCAGAAAATGCAAAATTGTTCAAAGGAGTTTTAATGGATAGGGTTTCCATGGACATGTAGGAAAAGAAGAAAGCACTATCAGGCCTATAAGAGGAATGGTTTTCAGATATCTGTGTGTCGCCCTCTTGTAAGAGGAATGGACTCATTAAATCATTTTTTTTAATTAAAAAATGTCACGTAATGGACTCATTTAAATTAAACAATAAAGATCCGTTACAGCTCAGCATAGTACCAACGGCGTTAGTGACTAGTTAACGGAGAGGGCTTTATTGTCTCAAATTTACAAATATTAGGATGTAATTGGGACAAAAAAAAACATGAGGACCTAATTGAGAATGGGGAACAAATATGAGGACTAAAACATATATTTAACCTTAATTTTAATAACTAAGTATGTCCTTATTTAATATGTTATACTTTTTATATTTTAATTAATTTTTAATGTAATCCTTATTGTTAAGGACTAATTATATTATTATCAGATCATATTGTTTATGATTTTGTTTCTTGTATAAAAAGTCATAGTCAGTTGAAAAATATAATAAATATAATAAATATGTAAGTTTATTTTAAAAAAAAACTTACTATTTTAATAACTTTGAAAATACAATATCATGTTTCTAACATTAAATATTATTATTTTAGTATTTTTAGTGAACAAAACATATGAAGTGGTAGATAAGTACCACAACTTAACTTGTCACATGGTAGTTCCTCAAGTATTCATATCATTCATTTACTTTTTGTATTATCATTTAATTTATCTAAATAATTTTAATGATGTAGTGTAATAAATAAATTAATAGTTATGAGTGTGACTATTACATTATGTGAATGATGTATTCCATTGTGGAATTCGGTTATGAAAGTGGTTGAGATATAGTAATAAGACATGTCTCATTACTAAACATATAAAATAATTCATTTTCATGTGCACTAATTTCAACTTTAATTTATTTTCAAAAGCATTAGCCTATGTTTAGAAAACATGGACAATATATTTTCTCACTAGATATAAGAATTTAGAGTTGTTGATAGTGTTACACACTTATAGTGTGACCAAAAGAAATAATTTTATTCTTCAATTCATTATGAATGATTTTTATTAAACTTTGGCAATCTTTAAATTGGTGCAAATTGAGCCTTGGGCCAATTACAAATAATAAAAACTGACAATAAAATATAACTTACCTAAAAATAAAATCTCCTTATTCTATCGTAAAATAATATTCTACCTAATAAACACAAAATCATAACTATTCATTTCTCTTTTATCTCTATCAAATCAAACCAAATATTACTATACCCAAAACTAATAAAATAATAAATCTCTAAAATTTAAGTTTATCCCAACACATAGTTAGATTTAATTTAGTACTTCTATATATATCTTTATGAATTTTGTTGAATGGTTAAATAATTATTATTCAAGAGCTTTTTCTTTGTTATATATTATACCTGATGGAATGACTATATTTGTTGAAATTTCAGACAAAATTTTGATACAACAAAATTGTAAATAGTATATTTAAAAAGAATACCAACTTTAACAACAATTATTACATAAACCTTCGTTGTTTGTGAAATATAACGACGATTAATACACTAATCATCGTCATATCTCAATATCTAATTCCATTTTTTTAAAATTGAGATGAGTTTATAGTGTCAGTGAGATAAACCCTAAACCCTAAACCCTAAACCCTATGACATTTTCATTTATTTTTATTTAATTCATTTGTTTAACAAAGGTGTTCATAAATTGTTGTGGTTTGAAACTTTAAATTGTCGTTGTTTCTATTAAACTTTTAACGATGAACTATTCAACAATGGTTTGAAAGCTGTAATAGAAAAATTCATTTAACTATCGTCAAAAACTTTTTCCACAATAGTGAACAATTTTACCAGTGACTCTCTACGAGATAAATGTTATAAGAATGAGCATGTAACTCTTTTGAATCAAGCTATTTGTCCTTTGTCAACATGTTGATAAAAAATGCAAATCCAGAATAGTTATCGACAAAATCAAAAGGCAAATCGAGAAGAACAAAGCACAGTCGTTATAAAGAGTTAATGGATGTCAACCGCTAAAGCCACATAGACTTAAAAACCACTAAGGTAGTTCTAGAGTAGTTACTTATAGTTTATTCAAATTTTAATTCAAATCTTGTAACTATCTAGGGAAAGGTTAGAAAATATAAATAAATTTATTTTGTATTTTTCAACGGTGACAAATTGTGGAACAATTTATACATTCTAAAATGCCACAAAGAGGGAAAATGGTTAATCTAATGTTTGTTATTACAATTTGGATCACAACTTTGTTGATTAATGTTACAAGTTTCTTTAGTGTTCTTTCTATTTTATCGATCGCCATATCTACCATTTTGATACCAAGACTTGAAAACACTTCTCTTAAGATTGAAATCTATTGTTTGCTAATAATAAGTATGATAAATACCTATTACTCATGTACATTAGAACCTATTATTTGTTTTCATTCATGTATTTATAAGTATTATTCTTATTGAAAGATGTAAGATTTTTTACTTTTCTTTTAAGATAGATATAATTATCTTTTCTCTTGGGGATTATTTTATAGAAGAATGAAAGATCGAAAATGAATAAAGACTTGTCAGCTAGAACATCTGGCTTAGCCACTCCATCATTTGCCCAACTAGAATACTAAACACTCGCTTAGGAAGAAGTTGCCTTGGCCAACGAGATAAAGCAGTTGGGTATGAAACAAAAGTTAACTTTTGCCCAAAAAAAGAATATATGTTGGTCTAGCAAGAAGATAATTTTGGGAATGGTTAAAATGTCTAGAGTTAAATGAAGAAACGATAGTTTTCGATATGAGAACGTGACTAAGACTCACTAGTAAAAATCTGGCTTATTACAGCGCACATTATGCCACAGTTCATCAGAAACCGCAGCATAATAGTGCGCGATGGCATTTTTGAAAATAAGTCGAACTTATAGGCCGTGGTTCCCCTCAGAACCGCGGCCTATACCCCAGTCAACATTCTGCCGTTGACGCCACGTTAGAAATGCAATAAATTAGCAGGGGAATAGGCTGCGGTTGCTAACAGAACCGCGACTTATTCCCCTACCAATTTATTGCAGGTGCTGACAACGTGGGAAATTTCAGAAGGTTCAGGGGAATAGGTCGCGGTTGCTCACAGAACCGCGGCCTATTCCCCCCTGCAACCTTCTGACATTCCCAAAAGGCAATTGGGAAGGTAGTTGAGGGATTCAGAATGTCAGGGAATAGGCCGCGGTTCACTGAGCAATCGTGACCTATTAATAAATTTTAAATATTTAAGGGAATAAACCACGATTGGGCACTGAACCGCGACATATAGTTTGAAAAAAATTTCAAAAATGCCATTTTCATTTATTTTTTTTCAGGAGAATAGGCCGCAGTTAAGTGGGGAACCGCGGCCTATACCCATTTATTACCGCGGTTAAGTTTTTAACCGCATCATATTCCTCTTTTAGGTTTAAAAAATAAAAAAAGCCACATAGTTTCGTCTTCTTTGCGAAATAGAAACAGCGTTGCTTCTTCTCCGTCGACGACCACTGTGCAGCCCAGTTCCTTCGATTTTCCAGCGATTTGCACTGTTTGAAATCAAATTTGTTCAGTGCATTTGTCATTTTCATCGTTGGGGAAGAGTTTTGACCGATTAGAATCGTCAAACTTCCACTTGGGGAAGAGTTTGTCCGACCTGCCATTCCTCTCCGGCGTCCCAATCTTCTTTATCATGCCAATTCCTCCTCACCGCACCCATTCCAAGTATTAATTGGGTTCATTCCATGTTTGCTTTCGTTTTTTGGTGCACCATATTTTGTGATATATGATTAGATATTAATTGTATGATTAAATATTTCGTTTATTGGTGCATCATATTTGTATCAAATGCCCGTAATTTGTATTATGATATCGGTATGAATTTGTGAATAATGTATAATAATATATGATTAGATATTAATTGTATAATTGAATTGATTGTATGATTCAATTGATTGTACGACTGAATTGACTGTATGATTGAATTGATTTAATATGTAAAATTATACAGTTGTAATTTTGTAATATCTAGGAATGGATAGGAATTGGATTAATTTACCATGCATTAGTGCTGAGGGGAGAAGTGATGATGAAGTGAAATTTATGTATTTGAACTTTATGTGATGTTAAAATACATTTGAACATCTGTTTGATGTATTGAAATTGAATTTGAACATGTATTTCATATGCAGGTCTGTTTTTGTGGTACTGGATATCACAAAAGCAGACCTGCTATTTTAAAAAACTGCAGGCGAATATGTCGTGGTTGTTACCAAAACCGCGGTAGAAAGTATGAGAATATGTTGCGGTTCTGACCAAACCCGTGGTAGAAAGTTTGTCATTTTTTTATTTTTTTTTAAAATGACTTTTGGCCGCGGTTGTTGTGAGAACCGCGGTCTATTTCTGGTCTTTTACCGCGGTTCGAACCGCGGCCTATAGTGGAACAATTTTTTATTTTTTAAAAAATGGGGTTTTGGCTGCGGTTCCTTGTGCAACCGCGGTCTATTCCTAGAATTTTTGACCGCGATTACAACCGCAACTTATAGTCACAGACTTTTTACCACGCCTGTATATGTTGTGGTTCATAAACTATGACGTATAAGGAAAAACAACCGTAAAAACGCTTTTAAGCAAGAAAGATTCATGTTCCTCATTCATTTAATCAATTTTATCTAACTTTAATGCTATATATATATATATATATATATATAATAGTAGCTAAACTTCATTCTATTATATATGGATGTAAGGTCATATATCTTGGTAGCCACATGTTTGGATTAATTAATTAATGTCTTGAATTGAGTAATAGACAACAAGCGGATTCAATCCCTTCCCAGAAACCAGGGTCTATCTAACGCTGATTGGTTTTATGAGATTTGTAAACCTGTTGCTTTTTTACGTTGTCTCCTTCTCAAGCCAGAATCTACACGTGTAACTTAATCCTTCCTCTGCAATGCAACTGCATGGCATCGTGGCACGTGTGTATCCCCGACACGTGGTGCTCAAAACTGAAACAGGAAACTGAGCAATTAAAAATCATTTATTTACTTTTAGAAAAATGGCATCTTCTTTCAGTCACCGACTTTTGCATCCTATATATCAGTACCCTTCACTTCGATATTTCATCATTCAAAATCTTGTGCTTGTATTCTTCTGATACATACTGAGATACACTACCATAACTGAGAGAATCACTGTAACTACTACTAGAGATGAGTTCACCTAAGAGAGCTTGGACTGTGTTTGTTGGTGTTGGCGTTGTGGAGGCTTTGAAGGACCAGGGTCTCTGCAGATGGAATTCAGGTTTCAAGTCAGCTCAGCAAAGTGTGAAAAGCCATGTTGGATCGTTTTCACAGGCAAAGAAGCTTTCTTCTTCCTCTTCTGCAGTGGTTTCTAGCAAAATGCATGAAGAGAATGCGACACTGTCAGAAGAATCCTTGAGGAAAGTCATGTACTTGAGTTGCTGGGGTCCCAGCTGAAGGAAAGAGAAAGACAATATGGAGAAAACTTTTCTGTTCTTTGAATGTGGACCATGAAGAAATTGTGCCACATCGAGAAGGAAATGCCTCTTGCCATGTTTGGTCTGCATTCATTTATATCATTACTACTGCTATCTGTTCATTGTAACAGTAATCATGAAGAATATCAATTCAGTGAATTTCTGCTTCCCTTTTACTAATATTGCTTATTTACATAGCATTGTTTAGAAAGAGAAACAACCCAATTAATATTTTGAAGCTCTTTTAATTGAAGAGAAATACAAAAACTCAATTAGTACTTATACTTGTATTGTAACCCTTCTAATAAAATATCGACCTATGTTATGTTCATGCACAAGTCATGTATGATTCTGCAACAATATATATACTTTATTAAATCTGATATAACATGCAATATTCTTTCTCAAAGTAGCTAAATATTATAGCTATTGTGGAGTGCATGTGCAAGAATTATATTATCTCGTCTATAGCTTAATATTTACTTTTATTAACTTAATCACATTTTTGCATAATTTATTATATATGTTACGATAAACTGTTGCACGACCAAAATTTCTCAAGTCAATAATATGATTCTGCAAAGATCGATTTGATGTGTTAGAACATTGGCAGTGCTGTATTTAAGATCTCATTGTTATTTTCATGGTTCTACTGGAAGTAATGCAGACATCAAAGCTTTTTCTTGAAAAAATTTAAACAGTACAATTAATTGATTTAACTTTTCAGTCTTTTATGTGAGTTTATTAAACAAAAGTATATTTAAATTATTCAACAAAAACTTACATTGAACCTCAATTATTAGATGCCAAAAGTGTGTTGATTTGCCAAGCAGGCATCATAGTGACAGCAAAAACTTGTACTTGAATATTTTATTGTTTAAGTGAGTGCAACACTTGTATGAAAGGGACAGGTGGTCCTAAAACTACGGATTCATTGAACTTGATTCCAAATCTTTATGCACAGCGAAACCACTGGCTACCCAAAAACCAGTTGCTAGCTAACCAATACTTTATGCCTATGGTTTTTCTAAATCTTTGGCTGTTTCCTCAGTTTAGCAGTTTGTCAGACATCACATTCAAGTGCTTCTTCTCAATATAAAACCACCTTCATTTCAATTGCTCTCTCAATCTAAAATCCTGCAATATATTTCTTCCATTCGTTCAAATCACACTACAGTATCAAGTCCCAATTGGGTTACTTTTTGATCCTTTAAAAATCAAAGCAAGAGTTTCTTTGAAGAAGCCTTATACAAGATGTGTTCAGCAGGCAGAACTTGGGCTGTGGCAGCCAGTGTTGGAGTTGTGGAGGCCTTGAAGGACCAGGGTCTCTGCAGGTGGAATAATGCCTTAAGATCAGCTCAACATCAAGTAAAAAACAACGTGAGATCCTTGTCTCAGGCAAAGAATCTTTCTTCCTCTTCTTCTACTATGGTTTCTGGTAGATTGAAGGAAGAAGGGAGAAAGCAGTCAGAGGAATCATTGAGGACAGTCATGTACTTAAGTTGTTGGGGTCCCAACTAGAGTCACAAGGCAATTACAAAACTTTGTGTCTAATTTGATTGAACCTTTGTCCCCAAGGGAAGGTGGGGCATAGATTTCATGGTCATGTCCGAGAATTGCTATTCTATTGCGACAGATTTGGATGTAAATTTTGATGAATGAAAATTATCTGAATGTGTTAATCCATTTCAAATTTATCTGCTTTAACGTTTTCATTGTTTATAATGCTTGGTACCTCTCAGAGGGTGAAACATAAGTTTACACCTTCATTTCACTGTTGAAACTTGCTAGATTTCAGCAGACAAAAAATAAAAAATAAAAATTGGAAGGAAACACCAATTATTGTTTATAAACTTGATTAAACAAGAACTAAAACAGGACTCTTTCTTTTGGGGTTAGAAAATTGAGGCTTTTGAAAAATGCAACTAAATTTGGATGTGCCTTTTCCCCCTAACATAATAATAATAATAAATAAATAAACTACTATTATGCTTTGAAACAATTTTGATAAGGATCTCAAAAAGAGATTGCTATGATTCATATCTCCTTGGAAATTACTATTCTCTGGGTAGTGACAGTGCCACACCTGCCCTGGCAGAAACAATCCATGGTCTGGTTTGATTATCATTATGTTAATCTTGAATTGGTATTAGGCCAAAAGAAAAAGAGAAGATGATGGTTTTTTATTTGAAGTAATATGAAAATTAATTAGTAAACTATTATGAGACCTTTTAGCAACTTTTATTTATTTATAGAAAGTAGCTTTTGGGCGAGGTTGTTGGATTATTCCAAACATATTACTAATTAAAATAATTACGAATTCATGATAATAGGATATATTATTGTATAATTAGAATAAGAGGGGGATCCAGTTAGGCAAGAGGGGCCATAACAGAGGCAAGAATTAGTGATTTTTGTGGGGTCATTCTTAATAAAATCACTTGCTAGTAATGTTCTACAACCATATTATGTAATGGTGGCTAATAAAGAAGCGTGAAGTAGCTTTATTTTGTGTTCGTTTCAAGCACAGGGATAAATAACAACAATAATAATAAATTAAAGGGAAGAGAATAAAGCGAAATACCAATCCATGGCTAGATTTATTTCCACCCTGATGTTAGATATGAAGCCAACTTTATTTGGATTGCTGAGTTTGTCTTTGTTCTTATCCCAAATTGCTTTTTGCTTGAAAGAGCAAAAATCACAGCTCATCTTGTGACTGTATTTCGTTTTGGATTAAAGACTATTTTCTTTTGTGATATTATAATAAGGTTCCAAAAAGATTTTGATGTTTTTAAGTTATTTGTCATAAAAATCATTTAAAAATAACTTTGCAACTAGAAGCAATTACTATTGGATAGATAAAAGGTGTGATGCCCCTGTTACACATATGTCAAATGTTGATAAGAAGGAGCAAATGATTGCAGAGAAGGGAGAATCACAACAACTGTAAAGCCTGGGAATCCATGGCATAAGCGAAACGGACCTCAAACACACAAATCAAATGCACAGAATTAGCTGCAATGAGTCCGAATCCAATTTTTCATTCCATTCCATCACAGTAAAATTGACGCCACCCTCCCTGCTACCAAATTGTCTCACTCATAAAGGTACTTACCAGTACAAGGTAATTACCACCGTTTTCGACAAAACAAGAAAAAAGGTTGTAAATCAAACACGACACAACACAACACAACAGAGCCAAGGGTCACATTCAATACCTTGGCTTTTTCTCGGACAGACTTGCTACGTTCGAGCGTTTTTACCAACAGACACAACTCTCATAGTATTTCTGCCATACCTGCCAAATCTACCTTCCTGCTCCTCTCTCTCTGAGCCCAAAGCTTGAAACTTTGCAGGCTTTTCTCTGACCCAGTTGCCGGAAGTGGCGGTGACCGGTGAAATGGAGGTGGAGAGCGAAAAATCAGGGTCTGTTGGGAAGGTTTGGAGTTTTTGTAGAAAGCCATTTTGGCAAACAACTCACACTCCATCTTCTTCTTCATCTTCCACATCTTACAACACGCACAATGTTCACCAGAATAATCTTCAATCTGTTGATAGATCCGGTCAGCATTCTTCAACCACGGTCTCATCAGTGGCAAAGTCTTTCCTCCCTACAAAGAGGAGGCTCCGTCTTGATCCTACAAATAAGCTTTACTTTCCATGTAGGTGTCTCTTGAAACTTGTTTATACCTTCCGACACATCTTTTCAATATTTTATATGTTAAGTATTAAATGAAAAAGGAAATATATTTAATATCTTGGACACATTAAAAACTATTTAATACTTACAATATAAAGGAAGCAGAGGATTTATATGAAGATATTATAAGAAGATTTAGAATTATTCTTTTGTGTGTGTGTTTCAATTGCTTGGTCTAGATATTTCATTTTCATATTGCAGCCTTGTGAATGGGTAGCTCTAATCATAGTTATCATGGCTAAAGTTCACATTTGTCCGTTCCTTTTTTTTTACCTTGCTTTATTGTTTTGCTACATTTTAAGGTGGCCTGTCTTTTAATAGATGAAATCAAGTATATGATGATGAGAAAACAGATTCATTGATTTGTTTGTAGTGGATGTTAGGTTTGTCCTTGCCTGATTCAATGTGACTTTGTTTTTTATTTGAAGATGAACCTGGTAAGCAAGTTAGGAGTGCAATCGCAATCGAAAACACTTGCAAGTCTCATGTAGCTTTCAAGGTGTGGTTTCTATTCCTGTTTTCTTCTTTGCCATCATTTTCTTGTATTCAGAAATTGTGTGAGACAACATTGTCATCATGTTACTCCATCTAATAAATTGGCTATAACTCTGTCATTCATGGTATTCATCGGATGATGTAGAAAACTGTAAGTTTTAGTCTCTACACATGCATGAAAGTTAAGTTTTGGTAAATTACTATGGGAAATGTAATTTGTTGATCATGACCCTCTTCATATAGGGTTTCATCATGGCATATATCTATAGAATGATATCAACACTTATATTTTTATATACTGCCTTTTTCTTATGTTTATCCACTATTTAGGTTACTCCTAATGCTGATACATTTTTTTTTTAGTTTCAAACAACAGCACCCAAGAGTTGTTATATGCGTCCTCCAGGTGGTGTTCTTGCCCCTGGTGAAAGTATAATTGCCACCGGTAATTTGTGCTTTTAAACTCGTGCTAAGTAACATGGCCAAATGCTTAGAAATTGGTGATTCCTCTTATAACTGTCTCACATCTTTGGCAGTATTCAAGTTTGTGGAGCCACCAGAGAGCAATGAGAAACCAATTGAACAAAAAAGCAAGGTTAAGTTTAAAATCATGAGCCTAAAAGTGCAAGGTGAAATCGATTATGTACCTGAACTGGTAATTTATTATTGCTCCTTTTGATGATATCTGGCATCAACATCATCGTAGTTTTTATTTGTATCTTAGCTTGTTCATGTAAGATAGATTTTAAACCTCCTTCCTGTTCGTGGAACAGTTAACATTTTCTTGATGGTGTATATGTCTTAAATCAGTTGTTTTTTTGTTGTGTGGAAAAACTGAAGATATTAGTTTAACCAATGATGTTGTTCAAGGAATTTGTATTCTGTGTGTACTGTTGAATTTTTTAAGATAATTTTTGCTTATAAATAGTTCAAAGAGATTCCATTTTGTACGAATGGGAGTTTAGCATGTGTTAGTTATTGGAAATAAAGGTGGTTCTGGAACCATTGTGCTGTATGTATCCATGTGAGCACTGTTGAATTCCTTAAAATAACTTGTGCTTATAAATAGTTCTAAGAGATTCTATTTTGTACCAACGGGAATTTGGCATGTGTTATTGGAAAGGAGGTTCTGGAACCTTTGTGCATATTCATAACCTAATTTTACTTTCTTTCTGTGTACGTGAGATTTGATGTATCTTATTTATTTATTTTCTCAACATCTGCTTGTGACATGTATCATGCTTGAATATACACATTCCTGAACGTTTCCTGATTTTCTTCACGAGTAATGTCAGAACTGAATTTTATATGAACTGCCTTTTCCAGTATATCACTCTTAATCCATTTTATTTAAGATGAGTACATAAGGTTTTGAAAGTAAAAATATTATGGAACACTTTTTGTTGCTAGCATTACAACTTTGATTATATTGTACACAACCTACTTACACTGTAATTCTCAAATTAAAGATAAATAACAACGAAGAATGCATTTCAAAATGCCTTAAGCTGATTGCAAGTATTCACAAAATCATTTTTCACAATTCATCTTTTGCATGTGTGACTTGCAAGTCTTGGACTTATCCTTGCATTGATAAATAAGCTAAATCTATTGTGTTACTTTGAACATTTTCATCGAAGTGCTTTGGTTTCTTGAATAAATAGGCATGCATTCAGTATACAAAACAAATTGGAATTTAAAATGTAAATGTGACATAATTTTTCCTGCAGTTTGAAGAGCAAAGAGATCAAGTGGCAATAGAGCAAATTCTACGGGTTGTTTTTGTGGACCTTGAACGGCCTAGTCCTGTAAGACTACATATCTCACACATGACATGACACAAGACCACTACCATTTTATTATTTGCAGTTACAATTGAAAGCTGCTGTTTCTGTAAGGTACTGGATAAGCTCAAACGGATGTTGGCTGAGGCTGATGCTGCACTTGAAGTGCGAAAGAAACCACCGGAGGAGAAAGGTCCTCAAGTAGCCGGAGAAGGCCTTGTTATAGATGAATGGGTTAGACACTCTTCTTGCCACATTCTTTGTTTGAGTACATAATATATACAGGGCGGCTCAAGAGTTTGGAAGGCTTAAAACAAACTTAAGAATGAGACCTAAGCAAACTCAAGGGTTTTTGAAACCTAAAGCAATTAGTACTAAAAGAACTTTTTTGAGGCTTTTTTTTTTTTCTTGGAGGCCTAAAGCACTAGTACTGAAAGAAAAATGTTTAGACCTTTTCTTTTTAAGGTCTAAAGCGATGGTTTTACCTGCCTGATCCATGAGCAGGTCTTGAACATATATAGTCACTTACAATGACTATTGCAAAAGTCATATCTGCCATGACTTCTGATCAGTTGAGAATGTAAAATTGTTTGTACCAATAATGCATAAATAACTCTTAGAATATTCTCATTCCATTTTCTAATATTCTGCATCTTTTCTCCTTATGTAGAAAGAAAGAAGAGAAAGATACTTGGCCCAACAGCAGGTCCAAGGTGTTCATTCAGTGTAAAGTGTTTCTCTCCTCCTTTTCTTGGGTCAAGCCCTTAATGTTCTTTGATTGTATACTCTGAAATTGAATTCCAGACTCTCTGATCTGATATGTCATACGTGGTTGAAGCGCCTAGAAAATTGCTACAAAGCAATAATGAAATCCTTTCTTTTTCATTGTCAACAATGTCTATGTTGTCATGTGCGAGTGAATACTTAATTTTACTTTTACATCATCTATAATTTTAGCTCGTTTGTTTAAGAAGTAAATGGATTATTCTTGTCTTCAACATATTTTTTTTTTTCCTTTGAATGATGGATCAATGCAATTGATTATATTAAAATAGTATCGGTCTTGATAAGCCATTAGTTGTTTATAGTTTATTTATCAGGTGAGAGAAAACAAAGTTGGTAGAATTCATGGCGGCTATAATTATAGTAAGGCTTCTTTAAGTATTATTTTCATCAGTTGGAGATCAAACGAAATCAGAGATCTTATACTTCTTTTTTGTTAAAAAATGAGGTTAGTGATTTGAAACAGTCAGGAAAATTAATCAATAGATGATTAGTTAATAGTCACGATCTATGGATATCTTTTTTAAGGGCTTGTCACTATATTAGTTGGGGACAGTGGAATACGCATTTGAAACGATCTCCTATTTCGTCTTTGATTTGGTTACACTTTTTTGGTACATGATCTGATTATACTAACATTACAACATTCCAAAAATAGAAATGCTTTGCCTTTTACCAGAATGTTTGCTTTTACCTTTGAATCCAAAGGGATCCACTCCAGCAGCTTCTGCATATTGTAGATGTTATACATGATGATAGAGTTATTTCGTTCAAAGCTATTAATTTATTACTGTTATTATATTTTTTAATCAATTCACCACTTGGAGATTAAGTCAAGTCAGATATTCTAAAGACTTTTTTTTTTTTAATTTTTGTGAATAGAGGTTAGTGTCTTGAATGAGTCAGGAAAGTTGGTAAGAACAGATAATTAACTATCAGTCACTGTCATTTTATATATGTTTTTAGGGCATGTCTTTGTAATACAGTATACAGATGCTGATTTAACAAACAAAACAAAGTGGGTAGGTCCACTTTGAAAATTAAATGAGCATATCTCCTTTTTTTAAAGTGCAATATATAAGTACCAATTATTGGAGCTTATCATGATGTTAATCCTGGGGTTGCCATCACTGATGATAGAGCAGCTGCTATGCCTTTTGGAGCAGAGAATATTAGATATGTTATAAAAGATAAAAAATTATTGATTTGTTGTTAGACAATGATAAAGAAAAAAAAAAAGGTTCCAGTAAATAATGGTTCTAATGAATAATGTGGTAATAATTTCGTTGAAATTTTGATGGTAAAGATAACATTATGATAGTATAAACTGTGACCAAGAAAATGCTGCAGGTTTTGGGTTAATGGAATAAAGGACACGGAATTGATTCCTTCGCATAAATGGCGAATGTCGAAATTCATTGTACAAGAAATAGGCCAAGTTCATCCATCCTCTACAAAACAAAACAACGTGCTTTCCATCCATTCTAGTGGCTTCATACACTGATTTTTTACCAAAAAACATGTAAAAGTAACGTCTTCTCTGCATATATGATTGCATAAGCTGTTACTGATTAGAGTGACCACCAACTTGTCTTTTTTTCACATGTTCATCCGAGTACAAACGAAACTAGCTACTTTTACAAGACCATGTTGTATGGTAAAAAACTTCAGTGAAACATCTTTCACTGTCTCAATTGAGGGAGAAGTAATTCCATGCATTCAAATCCACACAATGAAAGTTAGGACTCTACTTTTGCTAATTCAAAATTTTTGGATCCTGATCATTGAGTTAGGTCAAATATTTAGAGAAATAGTTTTATTATGAGACAATTTTATCACTTCAAGTAAAAATAAATAAAATTATTAACAATATGGTTATACTAGTTATACATATGCGACTCACATCAAACGAAACCATACATCAGCACATGTTAAAGAGAAAATTATAGAGACCAATCAAAGAAATACATGAAGAAAGAGTGAATTAAAATAATAACCTTTTTTAAAAAAAATAAATGAATAGTTTATAAAAAGTAATGAATAACAATAGTGACTCAAACTATGATCGAAGGTGGTGTAAAGTGTAAAGTGTAAAAGTGTAAAGAGTAAAAGCTGTTTTTTTTATCTTAAAGAACGAATAGAAAAATGACAAGTGTTATGCGGTGGCGGTGAGAGCGAAAGAGAGAGAATGGAGCCCTGCGGAGGCACGTGATCGCTGCCCTCGGCCCATAACTAATGGATCATCGTACTGCAGGCCCATCCTCCAAGAATGCCACAAACACCAACGTGTCATTGCCACAGTTCCCACACATACACGTATACAATCAAATGAATAAGAAAAGTGCGAAAAAGAATGGGCCATCTGTGAAAGGACAAAACTACCCCTTCACAAAACAACAATCTTCCTAAACCAGAGTTTATGAAACAGACGAACTGAGGATGGGACCCATACTTGGTGAAGAATTGAAGAGAGAGAAAATAAAGATAAAATAAGACAGGGACATTAATGTGGGAGGAGGAAAAGATGAGTCATAAGTGACAATTATGTCTCATTCGGATAAGTCCACCACCTGTTTCCTCGAACCACCACTCTTATCCCTCACCAACAATACTAATACTGTCTCTCACCATTATATTAAATTAAACACATCACTTAAATTTAATTAAACTTTGTTATCGCTTGTTGATTTGAGTAGATTTAAAGAGAATAAATAAAAGGATTTAAAGCTAATTTTTGTTATTGATTATTTGAATAAATTAAAAGAAGTAAAATAGTAAGTGATACTAAATTTGAAAATAAAATTTGTAAAAATTAATATAAAATTTAATTTATTTGATCGATTAAAAAAATTTATTTCTAAATTCATTCTCACTTAAATCCACTCTCACTTATTTTTAAATCTATTCAAATAAAAAAAAATATTTATCATCAATTCTCTACCTGTCTTGAACTAAATTATACTGTTAAGATACCAAACAAAATTAATAATTTTAATTGGAATTTGTATAGTATCTCACGCAATCTAAATACGTGTATAAAGTACTGGTATTAAAGAAGACTTAAAAGTGATACACCAAATCTCTAATACGTATTAATCTATATGTTTAGGTGGAGAGTGGGGCCCATCTGTATCCCTAGTGCTTCACGTTTCTTCTATAAATCCCCTCTTCCTCTTCCCATTCATTTCACTACTAACGTTTCGCTCACCTCTTTGTGTTGTTATGTGAATTAAGAACAGAAGGAAAAGAAAAACAAAGACAAATATGAGTTACTTGAACCGTGTTTGGATGGCGGCCACCGTGGCTGTGGCGCAGGGTCACACCGATCCTGGCTACAAGTGCAAGACGGCGCTCAATTCCATCCACCACAACCGCAGCCGCCTCTTCTCAGGCGGGGCTCTGTCGGATCTTCGCCCCTTGTCCGGCGTCGTGGGAACCGATGGCGCCGGCGCTGTGGCGGGGAGCTCTGACGTGGAGAAAAGGGTGACTCAAGCGGACGAGTCTCTGAGGAAAGTGATGTACTTGAGTTGCTGGGGTCAGGGCTAAACCATGCGTGGCGTTGACAACGGTAAAGATTAGAGCGGTGGCTGGAAATGGTTTCCCGGGCCTTGTTTTCGGATCGGGTTTGGTTCTGAGTTGACCTGACCGAGTCAGAGGAGATGACTCGGTTGGAGAGAAGAACTTGGAATGATGTGATCCTGTAAATGATGTAGCTATGTATGTTTGTACAGAAGATAACGTGTTTTTCCCTCTCTCAAAGAGTGGATGGTGATGATGAGATCTGAACTTTAATAAGAATACCTAAAATTATTCAAACCGTACTTCCTTTTTATCATAATCAACTGAGTTTAATTTAACAAAATATCTTTAATTATGGTTTAACTCTTAAACTGTCACAGCCTGAAGAGTTAAGGATGTTAAGGATTGAATTTTTTGAGTGTTCTACTTTGTGTTCTGGAAGTATGTTTGTATCTCATAGGACACTACACTAGTTAAGTTGAAGAAAAATTTAGTTTTGCAAAATCTGAGCACGAATCTGCTCCTAGAATCTCGATTTTAGAAAACTCAAGTTCTTTCGACGCATGCCAGAAACAAGTTACCAAGCACAGAAGGTTAAGACACGATTCATGAATGTAAATTGTAGACAAAAACTTAAGATTTGGCGAAGATGATGTTCTAATTCTTGCGTCAATTGAAACAAGGTAAAAAAGTCAATGATGAGTGATCTCTTGGTATTTGGATGCTAAGTTGCTCTGAGGGTCTGATTGAATTGTCTTATTAGCTCAATTTTGGTAAAGAAAAAGTGAGTACAAATAAAAGGGTGGTTTTAATTTTGTTCTTTAATTAAAATTGAAGTTATATATTAATAATTTGTGTAATAAAAGCATACGTGCGAGTGAAGTCGAACTGTTACTTCAATTGAATAATAGTACCAAAAGTATATAAAGAGTAATTTTAGCTTGTATCATGTAAGGATGGAAAAAAGAAGAAAAAGAATGAACTTTCGAGAATGCCTTATGGTAAAAAAAGTGGATGCAACCGTGAGTTACAATCAGGTACAGGGTTTACACTTTACAGAGGGGAGTGGGGGTAAACTTCTTTTGGCAATGAGAAAATAAGTGAGTCAACAACATAAGACAAAGGAAACGGAATGTAAACTAAAAAAGAATAAGTATTCAAACATTCCCAACCAAACACTGCAAGGAACTGGGACAATCAAAAGTACTCTAGTGAATAGCAATGCTATTCACATTACAACTCATGCAGATATAGGTAACGACATATTTCTCTGGTTCTGGTTTCCAGCGCTTGGTTTTATCTCCCATGATCGTAGCACATGTTGCTCTTCCTCGGGATGGATAAAAGGCAAAGAAATTTCACGGATCATCAGGTCACCACAAAATGGGCATTCACTAGCTATAGCATCATCCAGTTGTGACCGGAGCTGCACATAATTTGACACCATTACATAAAGTTATTCAGTGTAGTTCAACTCCATAAAGTACAAGCATTTAGCACCCTAATGTAAAGTTCACCAACATGCTAACACAAGTTTTTTTTTTTAATGCTTAAAGAGAAATTCCAGCAGCAGCAAAAGTATACGTCACAGACCTCTATGAATTATTACATGCTCAATTCAAATGACGATGGATGTTTAAAGACCAAAGTTGATAAAAACCACAGGTCATAGAAATATAATGGTAGAACAAGAAAAGAAATTTGAAACTTCAATTTCACTGCAAGAAAAATGTAATGTTGAGCAATAAATTTCTGCCGTCAACTACAAATACATGCTACACGATGCATGAAAGAAAGCTCTGGACAAACCTTGTCTACAGTGGTCATGCTAGGAATGGACTCCTCTGGAGAAAGGGTGCCATTGGATTCTCTTTTTGTTTCACTGCCCATCAAAGTCAGTTGTTTCTGCAGATCCAGTATATACTCAGCCTGCAACATTTTCCCAATAGATTCAATCTGAATGGCGGTATTGGCAATAATAAGTATATACTGGTTTGAGGTGGGGGCAACATTTTGATGCCATGAAAAACAAAGTTATGACAATAATAACAAAACTTGAGAATATAATTTCTTTAGGATATAAAACTAACGATATTGTCAATTTATGACTGTATTAACCCATGTTCAAGGGTCCAAACCAAACAGCATTTTTGTGCTCCATTACAGTTTATTTGCGTCATTTTAATTAACTTGTGAAACAATAACGGAGTTTTGGATATCCCTCTCAAAACTATCCATTTTTTTAATGTTAAACAGCTAAAGATCAGATCACTGTGTCCTTTCAACTTTGTTACATCGCTTTTCACACCCACACCAGTGTTGGACTAATCTAAAACAACAAACTTTCAGGTACCATCATGTGAAGTAGTCGCAGTGAGATGAATGTTACGAGATAAAGGCATTGTATTTACCTGGGAATCAACTGTACAACGAGTCACATGGGCAATCAGGCACTGCGCGTGGAAGGCATGTCCACACGGGAAGATGTAAAAGGGAGCCATTTGTCCTACTAATGTAAAACCTCGACCCATGCCGACGTCCCTCCCCACAGCCAGAATTTTCCGTCGGCAGACCTATTGGGAGTCAATAAATTATTTCAGCTTAAGGCATTGGTTCAGCAAAAAAAAATCAGAAAAACAAAAGCAGATTGATCTTAATGTATCAGGAAGAGCAATACCCCGCATTCCTCGTCTCGATCAATAATAGTGCATCTTTGAGCAAGTGCACTGATATCATTTCTGATGTTGTCAGCACCGCGGGTTGCATCATTCATCTCTTCTTTAAGCTGTTCAATTTGCTTATTGTAGTCCTCCAATGATGAACATATAGCCTCCTGCATAAATTTAGATAAGCTCACCAACCGCAGTTCAAAAAAACCAATTGCAATTATCTAAGACATAGTTCACATATCACATTCTTTAGTTAATTTTGACAAAAGAAGCTACTATATTGTATGAAAATGTCAACAGAGAACAAAAATAAAATAAAACTAAGCTAGTAAGTATCACTAGATAAATTGATCAGGTTTGAAAATTGTCAATCAAGATGACAAAATCAGAACAAAAATAACTGTACCTTGAAGTCATCAATCAGCGCAAAATCTGGAAAGAATGGTAATATGTCCTCAATCTTTAGCAGGCCATCAGTTTCTTTAAGAAATGCAATTGCCTTCCTAATGTTTTCCCTCTTAGTTCCCTTTTCTTGTTCAACAACATGCTTAGCTATCATAAGCCAGAGTTTCTTTCTCAAATCTTCATCATCTTCAACCTTGTCAGCTTCAGCCATAGCAAGCTCTGGATCAACCTGGTATAGGAAAGTTAGTTAGCACAAAATTATGACAATTAAAAAATGAAAAAGTAATATATTTTCAAAATATATGAAGGCTTATTTTTTATTTCTTTGTTGGAATGTAAAATTATTGAAAATTTTAAAAACTTCTGACTGGATATGTTGAACTACATTTCAAAACCTGAGAGAACTATATATTCTACAAGACCAATAACTTATCCCAGCCAAATGGAGAAGGGCCATAAAGGCAGACAAATCCCCCAATGGAAGGCACTTTTGGTCCTCATAAGTGAATTATATTCCCTATATCAAGATTTCTAGTGCATAAAGAATAAAACATCTGTTAGAATTGGCTGCTCTTGCAGAATCCCGAAAAGATATAACTACGAGTGAAAAATATCACCAATGACAAATTTTAACAACAAACTTTTAAACACTTTTTTAAACACGTTCTCTACTACTGACTTAAATTTATTAAAAAACACATTTTTTTGTGGATTCCGCTTCCCATTTACCGATTCTTGTCATGATCTTTTAATTTTTAATAAATTAACCAATAGTAGAGAGTATATTAGGAGTGTGCTAAAACTCATTGTCATCATATTAATCTCACCTGTAGGGCAAGAGCAACCGCTTCTTCGTGCATAGACATCATGCTGTATATATGAACACATGCTCGCATTCGTTTTTCCTTTAGGCAAAGACGCAAGGCATACTTAGGATCATAGAAGAACTCAGGACCATTTTCCGGTCCTTTACCAAATTTGCATTGTAGGAAACGTAGAAGTGAACTATCATCTTCCTGAGTAGACAAAAAGAAAAAGAAACAAATACATAAATGGGCAGAATTGTCAATGCTAGACAGACGAAGACGTAAAATCTTATCAAGATAAACAACTATTTCCATGTATCAGCTGCAAGAGATGAGACTAGTTTAAGACTCGGTCAAACCTCAGTTGATTAATTAAAGTTATATTTTACAAAGAAGAATACACATATTAGAATTTCCATTAATATTTCCATGAAGGATCTTGTTCAACTTATATTTACAATTGCAATCCCAACATGTCCTGTGAGTGTTAATGAACATACAATAAAGAATATGATTATCATCTTATCTTAATGGAAAAAACAAGAAATTTAATTTGATCTTAAGAAGTGGACTTTAAACCTAACTCAACCCCACAAAACCAGCTTGTAAAGTGAGATTTACACCCACTTATATATTATCTCTATTTGATGTGGGACTTCCAACACACTCCCCTCACGCCGAGGTATAGACATCATCTCGAGCGTAAGACTAGACATTAATGGGTGATCCGATAGCGGGTGGAAGAACATGCCCAACAAACAACAGATATCGCTAGAATAAGCTCTAACCATAGCTTTGATACCATGTTAAGAAGTGAGACTTTAAACTTAACTCAACCCCACAAAACTGGCTTGTAAGATGAAGTTTGCACCTACTTATATATTATAAATTGGCTTTATCTCTAGTCGATGTGAGATTTCCAACACATCTCCCTCACGCCGAGGTATAGACATCATCTCGAGCGTGAGACCAGACATTAATAGATGGTCCGATAGCGGCCCGATAACAAGTGGAACAGCATGCCGAACAAACAACAGATATCGCTAGAATAGGCTCTAACCATAGCTTTGATATCATGTCAAGAAGTGGATTTTAAGCCTAACTCAACCCCACAAAACCGGTTTGTAAGGTGAAGTTTGTACCCACTTATATATTATAAATTGGTCTTATCTCTAGTCAATGTGAGACTTCCAACAAGGCTTAAATTATAGTACAAATAAAGTAAGTTTAAATAGAACTATGAACTTTCATTTTAGTTTTAATGAATGGCATTGGCACGGCCATATAGTAAGAGTATTTTTTGCTTGCGTACATGAGAAGTGAAAGCCATATAGTAAGAGTATTTTTTGTTTGCGTACATGAGAAGTGAAAAGACAGGTAGATTAATGTCAAATAGTTTAGAGGTGTAAGGTGCACAGCATAAACTATGAAGTGAAAAGACAGGTAGATTAATGTCAAATAGTTTAAGGTGCACAGCATAAACTATGCAGAGATTACCAACTCCTTATGAAAATTGCACAGGCATGGATAATTGTAGCATCCATTTGTTCATTTGCAGGAACACATATATTCATTTATCTATATATAGATATAGATGATATCAAAATACAATAGGAATATGAAACACCCTTCATAATCACAACATAAGAAGTACACGGATCATGGATGTAGAAGCAAGACACCAACCTGTTTTGCATACAAAGAAAGTAGCAGGTTATGAACTCCAGGGTCTTCATTATGTAATCGATGAACACAATATTCAAGATATTTAATGACTTCGTGTGTCTCATTCCTTCATGCAAAAATAGTTTACATAAATGAACTTAAAATTCCAAAACAGTATCAATAAATTTAAGAAAACTGTCAGAAAAAAAAAAAAACAGAGAGAACACAGAATAAATAAATTGATGAACACAATTGTGACTGAAACATTTAACTGAATAAAAATGCAAACACAAATATGCAGTACTTTGCATGTGGTTCGCTTGAATAGCGCATCATTGCAGGAATCAGTTTCCTTGGGTTCAGATTCTTTGTAGCCATCCATGACTCCACAGTTTCATATGCATCAAGGGCAATAAGGTCCGGAGCAAACTTATACTGCATAGGACAGCCAGTATTATCCATAACTTGTTACATTTCTCAAAAGAAATTGAGAGGCTACAGTTCCAATTGAATGTAATGGCTGAAATAGCTCGAGACGAATGGGACACAATAGAGACAAAGATTTTCACACCCCAAATCCTAAAAGGTGAATCATACCTGCAGATCTATAGGCACATCAGGTTTCTGAAGCACTTCCAATGCTTTCTTTGATTCACCTTGCTGGAAAAAGAAACAAAAACAGAAAGTAAGAACAGAGAAAAGGATATATAATCAATGTGAGATTTTATACTTCTATAAAGCAATAGAGATCTGGATTCTGGAAATGGAGATCGTTAGTAATGAAATGAGACAAATTGCAAACAGGGCACCTGAATGTAATGGTGAACTACAATCTCATAGTGCCCTTCTAAGCTCGCAAAATATACCAATTCTTCAACTCTTCCATAACTGTAGAAAATTGCAAAACCAAAATTATATAAGATTAATGGTCATATAATATATAACTAACTTTGGTCAAAGTTGCAAATGACAAGGAAATAAGCCACTAAATAAATTGGAAACTTCTATTCAGATTGATATGATAAAATTTAAAAGATTATGTTATTGTGACAGGGAGTTGGGTATCATTAGGTGCTTAAGCTCCACATAGACTAGTAATAGGATGCTCAGCGGAGTACCTAAGTGATTTGCTATTCCCCCTGAAAAGCTAAAACTTAAGGGAGAGTTCCTCAAGTGTTTAGATTAATTGGTTACAAAGTTTTCATGTGCAGTCCTGCTAGGACATCAACTCTTAGGAGCGGAGCTACAGTGGGAACTTGGACATTATGGGGTACCTAAGTCTCATATTGAGTAGTATAGGGGTATTATGTGATGAATTTTGATAGGATACAGAGTAGAGGGCATAATGGATATTGGGTTTAGGTTAGAAGGCAAAGGAATAGTATATATAGGACTCTATTATTTTGTCAGGGGGGAGTTAGTCAATTGTATACTTTGTAGAGACCGGTTTCGAACCTGATGAGAGGGATTAGGCCCTCGAGTTACACTTCTTATTTCGTGATTGTTACTGTGAATAAGATAACCATTGTTTCATTCTTTCTGTCTTGTGTGAGTACATATCAGTGGTGAGGGTGATTGTTAGGTTCTTATAATAAAGATTCCTAACAAATTTACAATTGTGAAAGTTGCAATACCAGATCCAAGGCAGAACGCAGAAGGATGGAGTCATCCATCATCATCAATGAATCAAAATAGCTAATGATGCATTATTAATACACTTTATTTTCAAACTAAAGTATGCAAAGGAATCATATGTAACTAGCAATCTGAACTAAGCTGGTAACCCAAGTTATATCAATCATCTACAACATACCCAAAATAAAATTAAAAGTAAAATAAAAGATACAAAATAGTGGGGGGACTCTACCATAACTCACTCAAGGAACGACCCTATAAAGAGGTAGATTAAAGAGTACAGAATTCGTATCTAATCAAATCCGAAATAGTTTCCCACCATATACTACACTGTGTTCTAATCCCAAAAGGTTTGCATATATTACTACTCAATCTTGTTATACATTAAAAAAACACCTTGTTATCTTGAATCTCTCGTTGAGACAAAGGGTGTCCACATTTTACAAATTTAATAGTTTCTCTTGAATAATTTATTATGATAACTAAATTTTAAAAAGCTCTAAAAACTATAAAACTAATTATATCCAAACAACCATGGAACTGAATGCTCCCACTCTGCCCTTAAAGAACATACTTTTTCTTTCCTGCATCTTTTTGTTGAATTAAACCCTAAATGAAATAACCTGTGGTTGAGAGAATTTTAAAAATATAAACTCACATAACTTTATAAATAAAATTGAAGAAAACAGGTAAGAAGCAAGAATTAATGTCCAGCTAAAAACATGTGGCAGGCATATCAAGTATCAAATAATACCTTTCTAAAAGTTTCATTGTAGTTGTTTCATCCAATACATCCTTGCTGTCACTTAGAAAAGCACGAAACTCTTTAATGATTGATTGGTACTCTAAATTGCTATTCTCTGATGCAGAGTCATCTTCCAAGAGCAGTCGGTTTATCTAAAATATCAAAAGATATGATAACCAAATTAATTTGCAAGCAAAAAATACCTATTAACTCACAAGATAAATATTAAAGAATACAACTGAAGGAGTAACTTAATTGCCTAAGGCCATACTAGAGTATTAGAAATTTCTTCACAGCTCTAGCCATTTTTTCAACAAAAAAAAAAAAATAACTATACCATGAATCTCTAAGCGTTAATGTTTTACTACCATGTGTTCGCATTAACATTGTGAACACAGTATATTTGTATTTTCATGTCAAGCCGATTATTTCATGTTAGAAGTGGGCTTTAAGCCTAACTCAACCCCACAAAACTGGCTTGTAAGGTGAGGTTTGCACCCACTTATATATACTAAATTGGCCTTATCTCTAGTCGATGTGAGACTTCCAACATTTACAAAGAAGGTTGGGGACTGTGGCTTTTCTTACACACAAGTTTATATAACTTACATTTCTTAAAGCAGTAAAGAATGGTTTTCTTATCACACTTACTGATGGGCCATGGTTTTTGTGCTTGTTTCAGCATTTAGCTTATGATCTAAGCGAACTATCCCTGGCTAGGAGTAGTTTAAGCTCTTCATTATCGTAATTCAGCTCTGATATTAAATTTGCATNAGTAACAATAAGAATTGTTTCTTTTTCCTATCGCTCATTCTTCATGTCCCATGTACAAATAAGTGAAACAATAAGAAGTTTGTTGAAACAGATGGAATTTCAGGACATATTATACAGAATTAAGCACCGGTCTAGTTTAAATTTGGATATCATATAAGGTTTTGTTATGCCATTGTTCACAGAAAATTAGANAAAGGAATTATTATTCCAAATGTCAAGAATGTAGAACCTTGTCCAAATACAATTCAGTTGCCCAAGTGGATATCATTGTTATTTGGCATTTGTCGCTCTTTTCCAAATTATCAAGCTTNCGCAATAAGAAAGTTCTCAAAGCATCCTACACAAAGAAAGAAACCAGTGAATTTGTATAAGAATGAGTCAAATTTCAAATCCAAAAATTTAAAAATTAAATTCAGGATAAACCAAATCAAACCAGTTTGCATATGCCCACATAGGAAAGCAATCACTGTAGTGATTAAATGCACATAAGAAAGTTAATACACTGATGTATTAGAAGCAGGCTGAATAATAATCAAAAANTATTTTCTTATAGAAAGAAAAAATTACAATGTAAATTTTTCTAAAAATACACACATNGACAAAGAATGCAGCCACAGTATAATTCATATTCAAGGGCCAGCAGCATGAAAAGTACCTGTTCACCAGCAGTAATGAACTTCAAAGTGACCTCTTCAAATGATAAAATATAATTGATCTGCAAATAATATTCCTGTCAGATTTATTTTTTCTTTNGGATTATCAAAACAAAGTCTGCAGTGTTAATACTAGAAAGCATTACTTGAGTACAAAGGAATCACAATTATAACCAAATTATCAGAATAGAGCACTTTATGTAAAGATGATGCTGCCAAAATATTCTACACTGTCAAACTTTAAATTTATGATCAGAGCTCGTAAAACATTCAGAGGCCTATCTTTAGGGAATGATGTTCTTAAATGAGAAAAAAAAAAAAGGTATAGACAGTTTTAAACTATTACATGTGGATCTCCCTGTTAAAGGAACACAAGTCATTGGGAAAAGATGTAAAACGATATCTATAAGCAATGATTTGGAAACTTTTTGGTCCCTGTTTGGAAGCCTTGAAAGTATATAGCTATGAAAGTCCAGTCGACCAGGAAATATAGCAAAGGGCAGCACATATTTTTAAGTAATCAAGTGTCATGAAAGCAAAGGAAGCTCTTGCAATAATATAAGAAACTATATATAACAAAATAATGAAATCAGAGGGGATTTACTTTGGCATAGAAAGATGCAGCTCTAAAATAATCTCTAGAAGAAAATGCAGCTTCAGCCTGCACCATAAATTATTACAATCAAAGTCCAAACTATCTTGTCGAAAAAAGATTATCATGAATTCAGACAAACTATTTATTGGGCAGCACAGTGAACAGGACCTGCACTAAATATACTTGGTCTCTTTGAAAAGGGTCACGGCAATTTGCTAAAGCAGCAGCATATTCATTCATGTCAAGATATACCTTCCACATATCTCGGCCCTCATCATTGATAGACACCTACTAAATTATCAAATACAGAAGCAATTATAACCAAGCCAGTTAGATCCAAAATTCAGAAGGTTACAGAATTCAGAAAACACAAACCTGAAAGATGGAGTTTTGATCATATGCATAAAACAAACCAGCTGTGGCATCACTACACAATCCTATAATACCCTGTGATGCTGAATCAGAAGTTTGATCAAACTGAAGTTCCTCGATGATATTCTCACTAATTCTGTTTACAACCTACAAATGTTCAAATAATTTAGCAAACATGTATAAAACTCTTTAAATTGGGATTGTGACGTATGGGTGAAAACAAAACTATAATACAAAAGTGCATACACACCTTAACCTTATTCCCTAGAAGTAACAAGAAATGGAATTCAGACAATGCCATTGAACTTGGTTTAACTACTTCAGCTCCTTCAGACAATTTGGAGTAGTCCAAAAGAGCTTTGTTCTCAATAAAATTTTCATTTCCACCTGAAGAACTGTCGAAAAGTGAGAGAAAGGTGAATAAGTTCCTAAAAATACAAGATCTAAGAATTTGCAGTAGCAACCATTCATGTTCAGAAATGAGGTTTGCAGATGACCAACATAGTGAACATGTTCCAAATCAATATTTATTAAAGATGAAACAGACAACAAAGTCAAGTCATTCTATACTACCTCTGTTGTCCTCCAAAATTTAAACCACCATGGTAAATACCAGCTCCAGAAAGCCATGCAAAATGTACAGCTCTCCGTTGCTTAATGAAAAAATGCAACTCACTGGAAGATAATCAATAGAATGAAGTATTAGAAAATATAGATCATATACAAACAACACATATGAAGGACTGTAAAAATAAAGTCATTTTCTGCATTTAGACCACTTATGTTGAATGCTCACATGATATAACAATAGTATTATGCTTTTAGAGAAAGAGGGAGAGAGAAACCACTTGCCTGTTTGGTATGTCACCAGGAAGTTCCATAAAATGCACAGTACGATCTAAATAACCTGAAAAAACAGTCTGCATTTGTATAACAATCAGTAAAACTGAAATTTGAAAGATCATAGCGGGTATAATGAAAAAGGATAGCCCAAGATTAAAAATCATTGTCATCATAAATTACTTTCTATTATATACATATAAAAATAACACAATCAATCTCACTACTTTCGAAAACAATTCATAAAGAAAACAATTTCCCTCTTTGGTTTATGAAGAGACCATTACATATGCTTCTTAATGTTTGTTGTGGTTGTATTGAGTATAAATGCTTAAAAGCTTGGACACCTAATATATTGGTAAAGTATAAAAAAATGTCAATATCGGATCCGTGTCAAACATGGATACATGAAGCATATTGAAGTATAAATGCTTTATAGAATAGATTACTCACAGGAAATAAACAAAAAAAATAAAAGTGGAAATTTATAGTATTTGACTTACTTCTAGTGACCCAAAGCCAGTGAAAGAGTAAAGACGAGTAGGAGTAACTGCCATCACATAATACCTAGTCCCATTAATTATGGTAGCTGTTTCCATCTGATAAAAAGGACAAGAACCAGAACATAAATTGAATGCCTTTAACCACATTTGAAAAAAAAAAAAAGACTCTAAAATTCATTAAAAGGAGATGAAACCATACATTTATCTTGGAAAAAGAAGCTATAACAGTAAACAGGAAAAAGACATACTTGCAAGCCCATAAAAGCTTCAGAAAGTTCTCTTAACTCATAGAGAAACTTGATGTACTTCTCTTTCTTATCCTTCTCATCCACATACAGCTCATGAAGTTGACCATTTTCAGTACCAAGAATAACTTCCTTTGTGGAAACTGCGTTTAAAAAGTTTAATCAAAACCTCAAGCACAAATGAATATCCGAAACTTTTTTTGGTAAATAAATCTACAAGCAATGGGGGCATAAGTCAAATAAGTGATAAACTAACTACCTTCAGTTATCTGTTGTTTGTTCCATGCAACAGCATTTACAACAAGTCCTTTCAGCTTGCTCAAAATTCGTGGCTTGTTCCATTTGGCATGAGTATAGAAAGTTTCAGCTCCTCCAGGACCAACAACAGTGGCAATACAGTGACTCCCTCCAGGATCAACAAAAACCCTGTGGATTGATTGGTCCCCAGGACGACCCACAGTGAGATCAATCTCTACACTCCAAACAGACAGCAAGATATAAGACACTCATCAATCCTACTGAAGAAGCAGGATATAAAAGAAAACAACTCCAAATTCCAGACTCAAGTACACACTACTATCAAGAACCCTAAAAAAAATCATTCAAAAATGTGAAGGTTACCGAATTCAAAGATCATTCAAAGAGTGGTCCCTATTTCATAACTATGTTGATTCGAAATTAAAACTAGACCTTCAAATTTGACAGTCAAAATGTGAAGGTTACCGAATTCAAAATACACATTTCAATGGGATGTCAAATACCAATTCGTTTCCACTATCTAAAAATTAATAAAAATGGGTATCCAAGGAACAGAAAGCTCAAAATTGAAACTTCACCAGATGAATTGCCAAGCCCAAAATCATGCCTGATGACCCACCCTCTGCTGGTTCCAATCACAATGACATCATTTCCGGCAGCCATGCAAGTGATAACTCCACGACCTTTTGCAGCATATCGCTCAAGAAGGTCCACTGTGAATACCTGCCTCCCTTGATCCATCTATCATTTTTATGTGAAGAAAATAATATCACTATACAGAAATTAAGATAAATAAAACAGTCCTCAAAAAAGGAGCCCACTTGATTATTGAAAGTTGAAAGCTTTCTTCACAAGGGCTCAGTGATTGAAGACAGTGTTCACAGAGGTTCCTTCCATCAGCCCCGTACACTAAACAGGATTGAATAAGGGGAGCATACTAACAGATGAGTTGCCCAAGCAACCATTGTTTTTACACTCAAAAGAAAAAAAAAAAAAAAATCGTTGTTGTTTCCATGTTTCTACATTAATGATTAATGGTCTACTGATTTTTCTGATCTGATTATGTTTTGAACAAAATTACCAAAATTTCACGTAAACTTTCAATTCTATAAAAGTGAGAATGAAGAAAAGGTTTTTACACAGAAAATGTATTTGTCGCAACATGCTTTGTTATTAAACTTGGTCTGGTGATCGACTAAATCGGGATAATGGCTCACTGGTCAGTCAAAAAATTATAACACAAGCTAAAAAAATTATGACATCCTGCAGGTAACTCATCTAAAAAAGCAAGGACAAAAGTTAACATAAAAAAAACTTGGCAAATTGGGAATGGATAACCTACGGCACTACATCAAAGGAAATCATCCAAAGTCCTATCCCACAAGGTGAGATCAACTACATGGATCACTTGACACCATCTGGATCAGTCAAAAACCAAAGCTTTGGAATTCCAATCATCCGATTTAACTTCCATTAGTGCACTAGAACTGAAATCTGTCAGATTCAGGTTTACTCAAGTTTCATTAGTCTAATAAGATATTAGATTGGCCTGCTATTGAAATGTATCTATCAAAAAACTAAAGTCATGATTTGTATCCCTTTTCAAAAGAAGCCAAGAAAAAATGCGAAATTGATTGACTTTAACGGTTTGAAAGGTGATATTCCATCACTTCAGTTCGCAAACAGTCTTGTTCTCTACGGTAAAGCTGTGGAAAATTGAGAGTGAAGTGCCTTTCAGCACTCTTGTCTGAATCTGCTGATACTAGAAATCGAACATAAATTTGTTTTGAAGGGCACACTGAATTGTCAGATAGATTTGTGGAATGTATGAGTGGGACATCATAGGGTTACAGTTGGACAAACAAAATCTCCATTCTTAATACATTAATTGTGAATGCAAATCAGAAACCAAAAGAAAAAAGAAAAAGGTTTACCGTTGAACAAACCAAAACGTCGGGCTTTGCCGCCGAACAAACGATGATGAATTCCCGTTGGCACTGAACGTGCTCTTCTTCTCCACACCCAAATCACGGAGAAATGGCACCTTTCAAGGTTTTATACATGGACCTTTTTGCAAAAACATAATTTTCGAGGTCTCTATTGTGAACCTCGTCACATATAGGATGAAGGATTTTTTTTTTCAATGAAAGTAATATAATATAAATTAATTTGGGCAAAATATATTTTTAATTTCTAAATTTAAATATAAAATTAAAATTTGTTCATTTTTTAAATTTTAATCATTTTTGTAATTTTTGAAATTAAATAAGTATAATCTTTTAATTCAATTATGTTAAATTTTTTAAAATTTAAAAAACGTGAATTTTAATTTTACGTTTAAATCAAAACATATTTAATTTATTTAACTTTTAATATTTATAATTTATCAAAAATAAAATTAAAATTACATTATTAAGATCAAATTATCTTTTTTAACTACATGTAATATTATGAGTACAAATATATTTTCAAGTTTAATATTTATGACTATTTATTTATTGAGGGTCTTATTATTGTGTCAAATGTAAATGTATTTGCAAAATATAACAAATGGAGACTAACAACACTTTTATTTTGTCTCAATTTGAGTGTTTTCAATTTATTGCTATAAAAATTGTAGGACAAAAATTAGGTTGTGTATTGTAAGTGCTGGTTTTATTACTTTTAATTAGATTTGAAATTTTATTTCAGTAAATAACAAAAGTTTACATTATTGGATCATATATTTATTGAAATAAAACTTAAAATACTATATATAAGTTTTATCTATGATCTATATAAAAAAAATCTCTATAAATTTAATGTTTTTTTTTCCCTTAACTAATATATTTCTCATCAACTATTATGTGGGTGCAAGGTAACTAAAACTTGCAAACTTATGAGACCTATATCCAGCTTTTATGCAGGGGCCTATTTGCAAAAATAACGTTTGAGGTCTTAATTGTGAAACCGATCAGAAGGACTAAACAGCAGTGTTTATAATTGTAGCATGTTTATGCACCCTAAAAAGTAAATAAAAGAACATGAACACAAACGTGGTAATCTCATTTCAGCTGCGAACGATGTTAGGAAGAGCAACAACAAGAGGCTTTTCATTGATTAAACTTCCTCTGTTCCGCTTTCGCTTCAATCTCTTCCTTCCTCTTTCAACAATCATTCGGTACTCTTCCAAAGCCAATTTTTTTCATTCAAAATTTTAATTTTTTTTTTGTAAATTCTCTTTCTGTTTTGAATGAAAGTGTTGTTCTCTTCATTGTGGAAAGTAAAGTTCGTGTGGTGGGTAGCTCTCAGAACCTCCACTCATGATTATCAATATACTACTGCCTTTGTAATTGTTATATCATAATAATTTTGGGTTTTACTGTAAGTTGATTGGTTATTATTGTTGTTGTTTAAGTTCAAACTTTTTATCATGGAGTGAAATGCACAAGTAATGGTGCGCACTTCGAATTTTAGCGGGCCATGTGCACATTTTGCTTTAAATAAAATCTAGGGTTGATGCCCTTTGCTTGTGCACTTTTAGAGACAAACCTTTTCAGAGCAGTTTATTCCTCATGAAGTTTATGAAAGGATGAGATGTGTGCACTCGTATTAGCTCGCGGCAACATCTTGCCCTTTCATGGTGGAAGAAGGTTTGGAGCTAGATCAAACTGTTACCCTTGAACAGATGAACTTTAGTTGAACTAGTCGTGTTACATTATTGTCAATAAGCTATAACTTATTCCTAGCGGGAATTACGTGACCCACTAAGAATAGTCCATCATCAAGGTTCCTATTACTTGAGTTTTTTTATTAGTTTTGTATAGATTTGCATGTTTTTTATTGAGCCAGACCTATGAAGTGCTAGTGTGCTTGATTCATTCTTAGATACCTGTTCTTTAAGATGATAGATATGTATGTACACGCCTTACAGATGTGAATGAATTTTGATATGTAGTATATTTCATGTTCATGCCTAGTTCTACTCCAAAACAACTTATTTTAGTTTAGCTTTAGCACCCAAATAGTTATCCATATTCAACTTACATTTTTCTGATCCTACTGCATTTTTCGTTTGTTGAGCATTTGGCAGCAAATTAAAAGTGGATATTGATTGAATAAGCAGTTTTGTGTCACATGAACCTAATGATGATTCTCATTAACTGCGTCATTCCCATCACAACCAAACTATTCTGTTATCTGAATGTTTTTAAATCAGTAATAGCTAATTCATTGGCAGTTTGCAGTTTTCCGGATTATTCAACAGAGGCATCTCCTGGCATAAAGATAGTGACAAAGGAAGTCCTGAAAGAATTTCTTGCCGCAGTCAAAAATACACCAGCATCCAGTGCGAATGTCTATTCATATACCGATAAAGTGCTAAATATTTTAAACGATAAGAACATTGTTGTTTCCCTTGATGCCTATAATCTCATATTAGAGGAGGCAAGTCACGACATTGACCTTACTTGTCAAGTTTTCAAGAAATTATTATTGTCCTGTAAATCCCCAAGTGCAACCTCATGCCTTAAGTTTGCCAAGGCTTTCACAAAAGAAAAGGATTGTGTGGAGCTACTCAGATTTCTTGAGGAAATATCAGAGATAATGTCTTCAAGCACATCATCATCCTTCATCAACAAGATCATTTTTGCCTTTGCCAAATGTGGGCAGAAAGATAAATCCTTGGTTATATTTGATCATCTTAGAAGACAGAGGTATGGTCCGGATTTGGTCACATACAATATTGTTCTAGATATCTTGGGTCACATGGGCCGTGTGGATGAAATGCTTAATGTGTTTTCATCCATAAAGGATACTGGTCTCATCCCGGATACAGTTTCTTACAATACTCTAATGAATGGCTTGCGGAAGGTTGGAAGATTTGATGTGTGTTTTGTGTATTATAAGGAAATGACCGATAATGGGATTGAACCAGATCTGCTTACATATACTGTACTGATTGAGATTTTTGGCCGGTCAGGAAGTGTTGAGGACTCTTTGAAATACTTCAAGGAGATGAAAAAGAAGGGGATTCTTCCTTCGGTATTTATCTATAGATCACTAATCCAGAATTTAAATAAAACAGGGAAGGTTGAGTTGGCGAAAGAACTTTTAGAGGAGTTGAATTCATCGTCAACTTGTCTAGCTGGTCCTGGAGATTTCAAGCGGAAAACTAGACAAAGAAACACTTTTAAAGTTTAAGTTTTCTAGTTTCACTCGTCTGAGGTATGCAAGTTCGGTATTGTCATTCTGTGCAATGTCTTAGGTTGAAACGTGATGCCGATCTTCACGTGTGTATGACATGTTAATGTTAGAGACATGCAAGGGAAGAATATAATATTGATTAGTTCAATTTCTTCATTACTTATTCCTGGCTATATAGGAATGATTAGCTAATTTGTTGAGTCAATTTTTGAATTTTATAATCAAATAGATACTGTTCAATTATGTAATTTTTTACATTGAGCGTCTTGTGGGGGACAATGCATATAAAGGTAATTTCATCTTAAGTGGCTCACTGGATTCATATCAAAGGATGTTAAAATTCATTGCCGAAACCAGCTACTTTGTAAAACTTCACTTTGTTTATTATAAATGTTCATTTGGTTATCATTCCGTGATGCCAACTTGAACACTACGGGTATAAGTGGTTGTGTAACTGACATTTGGAAAGTGGATTTCAGTCTTGAGTGACCAAGTCATTTTCTTTTTTTATGCAAATTGTAAGCAGTTTTTATTCTAAGTTTTCTACCTTCAAACTTTTCACCTACTCCCCCTGCTTCAATCAAACACTTTCCTGATGAAACTAATGCTTGCTTTATTTAAGCATTAACGAAGAATTCTCCTTGATCATGTCAAAATTCTAAAGAAAACGACAACTAAAACTGATAGTCGTCTACTGAGTGAAGTAATCAACTGTTCTAGGTGAAGTCGTCTATCCTCTTGCTAGAGAGTCATCTGCTGGTGTTGCTACCCACCTAGAGTCATCTGCTGGAACCAACCTAGAGTCATTTCATGGACCCATCTACTCTTTCTTCTTTGGAGTTGTATGCTCTTGTTTGGATCGACTAATCCTTTATGTTTAGTACTGTTAGAGATATTATATTTAGTTTATATTGTGTTTATGTTAATTAGGGAAATATAGTCCCTATATGTTTATTAGGGAAACATTGTTCTTATTTTATTTTATTTTATTCTTACATATTCATTTGTATTTGGGTTTAGCCCATATTTCTTCTATTATAAATAGAGAACCTTATGTGTGTATTTAACACAAGGGATTAATTCCAATATATAATTTTCACTATATTTAACATGGTATCAGAGCAGGTTTTCTGATCCTTTTCTACTTTGTCTTTGTTGCCGCCGGTGGCCGCCGCCGCCGGCGGCCCCCCTCTAAAAGTTTCTTTTTCAACCTGTGCCTTTATGCTTCAATGGGCAATCTCTAGTTTTTGTCTCGCATTTGTTCGGTGTTGTTGTCCGCTACTGCCCGTTACCGCTTGCCACTTGCCAGTTGTCCACTATCTCTGGCCACCGTCACTAGCAGTCCGCCACCGTCTCTGGCCACCGTCTCTGGCCACCGTCTTTGGCCACCGTCTCCGACCACCGTCTCCGGCCACCGTCTCCGGCCACCGTCTCCAGCAACCGTCTTCGGCCACCGTCTCTGGCCATCATCTCCGGCCACCGTACCAGTCACCATCTCCGGCCGTCATCTCTGCCACTTGTGCCACTGATGCACTAACACCTAGTCCTACCTCTACTGCTTCCGCTATCTTCTTCTCTATTCTGAAAGGTCTTCAAGGACCGTTAGTGGTTAACACCAAGAAATTTCAACACTAAAATTATGGGTTGAAACAATTTCACCAACCCTTTGTCAAATCTGTCAGATTTGTTTTTGGGTGCTTTGATGAATAAGAGCTCATTATGATCTTCCACTTTCACGGTCTGTCATCGGTGCACCGTCATTTCCGCCGTTCGTTGTGAGGGGGAGAATGTTTCCAGCCAGGTTTCAGGCTTTCAGACTCCACTAGTCAATGATGGCAGTCCTTGCAGTTTTGTCGCTTCTAGCCACTACAGGCCCCATCAGTCAGTGATGGCATTCCCTGTAGTTTTGTCGCTTTTAGCCACTACAAGCCCCATCAGTCAGTGATGGCATTCCTTGTAGTTTTGTCGCTTTTAGCCATTACAGGCCCCATCAGTCAGTGATGGCAGTCTCTGCAGTTTTGATGCAAGCCCCATCCTTACTTGATGGCAATCCAGTCCCTAGAGTTTGTTGTTGTTCTCCTTTGTCAAAGTCATCCCACTTGAAGTTTCATGGTGTTATTTGAAGTTTCGCAATAAATTGTTGTTAGTTGTTCGTCGACATGTGATTGCGCATCTGTTTGCCGCACACTCTTGAAGACCGATCATATATTTCAAACTGAGTTTATTTATTCCAAGCTTGGTCCATACAATCTGTATGCTCCAGCTTGAGGGGGAGTGTTAGAGATATTATATTTAGTTTATATTGTGTTTATGTTAATTAGGGAAATATAGTCCCTATATGTTTATTAGAGAAACATTGTTCTTATTTTATTTTATTTTATTCTTACATATTCATTTGTATTTGGGCTTAGCCCTTATGTGTGTATTTAACACAAGGGATTAATTCCAATATATAATTTTCACTATATTTAACATGGGTATCAGAGCCATAGTTAGAGCCTATCCTAGCGAGTTCTAAGTGGGCATTTCTGTTTCCACCCGTTATCGGGCCGATATTGGAACACCCAATCTCTACTATCACGCATGAGATGTCTATACCTCGACGTGAAGGGGGTGTGTTGGAAGTCCCACATCGACTAGAGATAAGACCAAATTATAATATATAAGTGAGGTGCAAACCTCACCTTACAAGCCGGTTTTGTAGGGTTGAGTTAGGCTTAAAACCCACTTCTAATAAGTACATTCTTATTTTTGGGCGTTGTTTTGCTTGTTTCATTTTGTATGCTCTTGAATTTTTTTTCATGTTTCACATAGGTTAAAGGATGAATCTTATCATCAGCAACCAAACACATGACCACTCTTAGTTTTTCAAGAGATCAGCTTTTGACCTCCAGCCATCACAAATTCACAAAAGTCTATAAAGCTAGTTATTAAATTTGATATAACTCCAAACAGAAATAGTGTTAAATTTTATAAAGTTTTTGTATATATAAGATATAATCTATATCGAACTTGCAAGATTTTCAAGTTTCAATTGGATAGCTGCATTTTTTTACAAATTAAATAAAGAAATGAATGTGCGGCTGGAAAGACAGAGTACCCTCCGAAAACCATATACAATTGTCCCTGTTTATGTATATGGGTAATGTTTTTCTCTTTGTGACCACTATAATCTGGTGTTTCACATCAGTGTTTTGATTCATTGTACAGGGTTAAAGTACCAATCAGAGTAAGAGAACATAGCTTTTTTTTATTTTACTCCTTATCCATGCCCAAAATCTGATCCGGACTATACATAATATTTTCTCTGCATTAACCCTCCCATTTCTAAATATAATGTCATTTCTTTGATTCCATATACACAGTATAATAACTATCCAGATGCCCCTCCAAATCATGTTTCCTTTCTAACTTAATTCCATTAGGCAAAATTGTTTGAAAGCCACCATTAAATAAACATTTATAGGGTATACACATCGTTAAGATACTATTTTATAAGTATATTTTTCTATTTTCTGTTGTTTTCTGTTTCTGTTTACTGCTGTGATGTTATATCAGTGTTGTCTCTTTTCTGTTTTAGATTCATATATATATATATAGGATCTCTCGTACGTTTTGTGTCAGTGAATATAGATGCCCAGAAAGCTTTTCTTCTTCCTTATTCTTGTTTTTATTTTTACGTGCTTTCATATACATAAAATTTTCATACACAGAATTGTTCTATTTTCAATTGCTGTGATATTGATATGATGAACTACACCATATTCAAAATGGTATCAGACCAGGTTAAAACCTTGCTATGTTTCTGCTTATTATCTTGTTTCTTTCTTCTTTTTCTTTCTACTTTTTCTTTCTTCATCGTGGAATCCTCATGCACAAAAACAGATTCAACCACATGGATAATCTTTTAAATCCTTTTAGCCCCTATCATTTGCATCCTGCGGAGATTAATCCAGGAATGGTTCTAGTTTCTCCTCAACTCAAAGGAACCAACTATCATTCTTGGAATAGAAGCATGAGACGTACTCTCCTGAGCAAGCTAAAATCCATTGATAGCAGTATCAGAATTCCTGAACACAGTGACCCTACGAGCAATCTCAACACAAGAAATTCATCTATGCAAGGTATCAAATTGGCCTAAACGACTTAATATCGCACTAGTCATGAGAGGCACCTAGTTAATCAAACCAAACAAATAGGACTCCATGTGTCATGGAATATCAAGATCTAAAACAAATATGAAAAGTGATCTTTTTACTGTTGAACAAGTGCAAAAGCTCATGAATTTTCTGCAAAACTCATCCAATCACAATAACTAGGTACACATTCATCATAGTGAGTCTTCTGCACAAGAATCACGAATAGGTAAAGAACTTTGGAGCAACGATCATGTAACTCACAATAAAACACGTTTTGTTATGTTCCATAAGAATAACCATGTTCATGTTAAATTACCAAATGATTCTTATGTTGTAGCTAATTATCTAGGTACTATTCAATTTATTAAAAACTTAACCATTTTTAATGTTCTATATGTGCCTGAGTTTACTTTTAATTTGATTTTGATCCGACATTTTGTTATAAATTTTTAATATAATATTACAAAATATTTATTTTGAACATTATTCAAAATAATAATATTTTAAGAGATATTTTAGGTCATGGGCCTGATCCACTTCCTCCACTACAAAATATCAAGTTCAATCTTTCTCTTTAGTTTTTTTTAGTTTTCATTCTCTTTTCTTCTCTCCTAAAATTATCTGGGTATAAATTCTATAAGAGTTTCTTGCTAGTTCTGAGGTCCTCAGACATTTCTCTGAGAAGTTCTTGTTGTATCTTGGGGGATTTGCACAATACACCGCAAATAAGTCCTTAAGGACAGTGATTTACACACCTCAGAAAATTGCGGTATGAGATTTTGTAAGCATTTTTACTATAATCTTAAGGACTTATGTTTCAATCTTTCACTGTCAAAAGTAAAAAAAAGGTACCGGAAACTTACCTTTACTTTATTGTTTTGTTGTATGATGAATTTGGAGATATATTTGATTTTCTTTCAAAGCATGGAAAAATTTATCTTTAATATTTTATTTGATTATGTGATAAATGTTGATATATTCTTAGATTTTTATTTTTCAATTAATTATTTGGATGACTATTAAAAGTTTGAATGCTTAAAATCCATGATATTTGTGATATGATAGAGTAGTTCTTGAATTTTGGTAAGTTTGATACGGATGAAACCATAAATACCAGTTACCTTTTTTTTGTTGGGTTTATGATTCTGTTATACATGGCATTGATTCCTTTTTAATACATGTATAATTTTTTTTTAATATTAAAGAGGAAAACGGTTGTTTAATGACCGTTGCAGACAATGAGGTGGAACCTTAAATTATTTGGAGAGAAACCCTTGATTTCTTTCCTTTTATTTACTTTTCCTTTTAAGGGAAAAGGATTGTCTTACCTTAGGCTTTACTCTTGTTCCTTACCTTTTTAGTTAAAAAAAATATTCACCCAAGTTAAATTCGCTTTACCCCTATTCTTTTTGTGGGTGCCTCTCTTGTGAATAGCAGGGTTTTCTTCTGTTGGAATCATTACATATAGGTATTATCATTTAGGCTAGTCTGCAGAAGTTTAATGGTTTTACCTAGTTCTGTACCTAGTAGTCTAGGATAGTCTCTTAGCCTTCTATCTCCCTACTGTATCATCTCTTTATTATTATAAATGGAAGAACATGAGAGGGATCATTAAGCCCTCTAGAATATTTTTATCAGTCTTAAATCTTAAGTTGGTATCAGAGCAGGTTCATCCTGCTCTGGTTTTCGTCCTGGTTGTCCACCAGCATTGTTGTTCGCATCTGTCCGGTGCCATTTGCCGTTGTCCGCGGCTGTCTCACGACTATCTACAACTGTCAAGTGCAGTTTGAGTTTGAAGTTCTTAACTTGGTTGTCCGCCATCTCTGTCCGCTGTCGTGCGCTGCTGTTCGCCGTCGTCCGCCGCCGTCCACCTTCATAGTTTCAACCGGCGACCACTGGATCTGGACCGCCTCCCTAACAGCTTGGCGCAATCATCTCAGTCCCCAAGTACGTCCACTGCCTGCATTTCTCAATCCATAGGAGGTCCCAATTCATGGGTAATTGACTCGGGTGCTTCTGATCACATCTTTGGTAATACCTCATTGTTCTCAACCCTTTCCCTCCAAGAAAAACCCCATTTTATTACCCTTGCAAATGGTTCCAAAACTTGTTCAAAGGGAGTCGGTCAAGTCTCCCTGTCTCCCTCTCTCACTCTGAAATCTGTTCTTTTTGTCCCTAATTGTCCATTCAATTTAATTTCCTTAAGTCAGTTAACCAAAATGTTACATTGTTCAATAACTTTTGATTCAAAATCTTTTGTTATACAGGAGCGTGGCTCGGGGAGACAGATTGGAGAAGGATATGAAGTTGGAGGTTTTTACCATTTTGGATCTCGTCCACGGGTATCTGTGTTGCAGCTCTTTCTCCTAAAGTGTTACATAATTGGTTTGGCCATCCCCACTTGTCAAAGTTAAAAAAGATGTGTCCTGAACTTAGTGGCCTTCAGACTTTAGAATGTGAGTCTTGTCAACTAGGAAAACATGTTAGATCTGTCTTTCCTAAAAGGTCTCAATCAATGTGTACTTCTAGTTTTTCTATCATTCACTCTGATGTCTAGGGACCTACTCGCGTCTCTTCTTTTGGTTTTCGGTATTTTGTTACATTTATTGATGAGTATTCTCGATGTACTTGGGTTTATCTACTGAAAGATCGCTTTGAATTGTTACCCATCTTCACCTCATTTTTGAATGAAATCAAGAACCAATTCAGTCAAGTGATTAAAATCTTAAGAAGTGATAATGCTAAAGAGTATTTCTCATCCTCTTTTTCTGCAATCCTTAACTCCCATGGTATTTTGCATCAGTCCACTTGTCCTCATACACCCCAGCAAAATGGTATAGCCGAAATAAAAAATAGACACTTGGTTGAAACTGCTCGTACCCTTTTACTTGGTGCCCATATTCTTGTTCATCACTGGGGGGATGTCATCTTAACTGCATGTTTTCTTATTAATAGGATGTCATCCTCCTCTCTTAGTAATAAAGTCCCTATCTCCATTCTTTTTCCATATGATCCTCTCTTTCACACCCCTCCTCGCGTTTTTGGTTGTGTGTGTTTTGTTCACGACATGTCTCCACGGTTAGACAAACTCTCTGCTCGTGCAATCAAGTGTGTCTTTTTGGGCTATTCTCGGCTTCAAAAAGGGTATCGGTGTTACTCCCCTGAAACCCGGAAGTACTACATGTTTGCCAATGTCACATTCTTTGAACAGACACCTTTCTTCTCTCCATCCGTTCAAGATGTTCATATCCTCCAACAGGTCCTTCCTCTTCAAGTGGTTGAGTCTAATGTCTCCAATGTCGCTGTCAATTCAAGTCATGCTCAAAGTCCTCCCGAACCTTCCTCTCCACATATTGAGATCTCCCGACACAGTACTCCCGTGGGCAGTCCTCCAGACAATGGTGGATCTCCTCCTTCAAATTATTCTCCGTCTCCATCTCCTGTCACGCCTCCTGGTGAAGCTGATTCTGGTTGGCCCATTGCTCTCAGAAAAGGTACTCGTTCCACTCGAAATCCTCATCCCATTTATAATTTTCTTAGCTATCACAGAGTGTCGCCCTCCTTTTATTCCCTTTTATCCTCAGTATCCCTTGTGGTTATACCTAAAAATGTGAAAGAAGCACTTGATCATCCTGGATGGCGACAAGCCATGATTGACGAAATGCAGGCTCTTGACCACAGTAATACTTGGGAGCTTGTGCCACTTCCCCCAGGCAAACAGGCTGTTGGTTGTCGATGGGTATATGCAATTAAAGTCGGCCCTAATGGTGACATTGATCGGCTCAAAGCTCGGCTGGTTGCAAAAGGGTACACTTAGGTTTATGCTCTTGATTATTGTGACACCTTTTCTCCCGTGGCCAAGATGACTACCATTCGCTTGTTCTTCGCCATGGCAGCCATTCGTCATTGGCCACTTCATCAGTTGGATATCAAAATTTCCTTTCTCCATGGTGATCTTGAGGAAGAGGTTTATATGGAGCAACCTCCTGGGTTTGTTGCTCAGGGGGAGTCTGGTATGGTTTGTAAATTGAACCGATCTCTATATGGGCTCAAGCAATCTCCACATGCTTGGTTTGGAAAGTTCAGCTCAATTGTTCAAAATTTTGGGTTAAAATGCAGTGAAGCAGATCGTTCAGTCTTTTATTATTATTCATCTCTCGGGAAATGTGTTTACTTGATCGTATATGTTGATGATATCGTTATTACAGGAAATGATATTGTTGGAATATCTCAACTAAAGGAGTACTTGTGTAGACATTTCCAAACCAAAGATCTTGGAAGCCTCAAATACTTCTTAGGCATTGAAGTAGCTCAATCAAAAGATGGAGTTGTAATCTCCCAAAGGAACTATGCCCTGGATATTTTGCACGAAACGTGCATGATTGATTGTAGACCGGTTGACAGTCCTATGGACCCAAATCAAAAATTAACAACCGAAGAAGGTGAGTTATTTTCCGACTCGGAGAGATATAGGAGACTTGTTGGAAAACTAATCTATCTCACTATTACAAGGCCAGATCTATCTTTTGCTGTTGGAGTGGTTAGTCAGTTCATGCAAGCTCCATGTGTTGGCCATTGGAATGCTATCATTCGAATCCTAAGGTATTTAAAGAAGGCTCCCGAGCAAGGGTTGTTATATGAAGAGAAAGGAAGCCTTCAGGTTTCAGGATATTATGATGTCGATTGGGCAGGTTCTCCTATTGATAGACGATCTACTACTGGATATTGTGTTTTCCTTGGAGGAAACATTATCTCATGGAAAAGTAAGAAACAAAATGTAGTGGTTCGTTCAACAGCTAAAGTTGAATATAGGGCAATGGCATCACTAACATGTGAACTTATATGGGTGAAGCAGTTCCTTCAAGAGCTTAACTTCTGTGACATTCAGAGTATGAAGATGTATTGTGATAACCAAGCTGCACTTCACATTGCATCAAATCCAGTATTTCATGAGAGAACTAAACATATAGAGATTAATTGTCATTTTGTTCGAGAAAAGTTATTGTCAAAAAAAATATGTATCGAGTTTGTTGGATCAAATGACCAACTCGCAGATGTGTTGACTAAGTCATTGAGGGGACCTCGGATTGAGTTTATTTGTTCCAAGCTTGGTACATACAATTTGTATGCTCCAGCTTGAGGGGGAGTGTTGGAATCATTACATATAGGTATTATCATTTAGGCTAGTCTGCAGAAGTTTAATGGTTTTACCTAGTTTTGTACCTAGTAGTCTAGGACAATCTCTTAGCCTTCTATCTCCCTATTGTATCATCTCTTTATTATTATAAATGGCAGAACATGAGAGGGATCATTAAGCCCTCTAGAATATTTTTATCAGTCTTAAATCTTAAGTTCTTCCTCTTTTTCGTTTCGATCCTCCATCTTGTGCAAAGAAGATGGCCTCAAGTTGGCCTCATGGTGGTGAAGACGATGGCGCTACGATGGCACGTCGAGGGCGCAGCAAGGGTGTGGCCTCTTCTCTGGTTTGATTCGTCCGCTAAAAGGAGAAGAATCGTTGTTCTTTGTTTCGTTCTCTGATTTGGGGTTGGGGTTTTGCAAGAATTTCTCTTCTTATTCCTAAATTCTTTCTCGGTTCAATTTTGGTGGTTTTTGTTTCTGGGGTTTTTGTCACTTCTTTACATAATGATGATCGTGAATTTGGGGTGTGGTTTGAAGATTGTTGTTTTAATCTTAAGGTATGAGATTAAGGCTTCAATTTGATTTTTCTTGGAGGTTCTGTTCTTCACGAATCTGGTTTCTTGTTAGAGTTGAAACCGGCTTGGCCATGGTAGTTTCCGCTTGTTGGTGGTTGTCTGAGTTGCAGCAGGGAGCTGCCGGCAGTCAGGGGGTTGCAGTGACCTCCCATGTGGAATTCTTTTTGGGCCATGGGTGAATCCTGAGTTGAATTTGAATATATTGGATTATAGGCCCAGAGTTTACCTTGTTGATTGTGGTTGGTTCAGTTTAAACCTAATTGGACTGTCAGTTTAAAGTTTGGATTATTTGGAAGGTCTGTTTTTCAAATTAAATTAAATTAATGGGAAATAAATTAATCAATTATTAATATTAATTAATGAAAATAAACTGTAAAGGGAAAAAGAAGAAAAGAATAATTTGTAATAATTATAATTATGGGAACAAAGTTATTACTATTTATTTAGTAATTAATTGGAAATTAAATTAATTTACTCGAAAGAGAAATTAATATGGTATAAGAAAGAAATTAATTGCTTTTAAAAATTAAATAGTTTGAAATTAGAAATTAATTTACTTTCAGGAAGGAAAATACTGAGATTTTAATGATTAATTATTTTTAGATTGAGTTCTTATTCTTAAAATATTATAGAAATTTATATTGGGATTACATAAGACTATAAACTAATGTACATTAATGTGTAAATGATGAAATGAGAGGTGTGGATAATATTTAGTTTGACTGTGGATTATGTTTAGTTAGTTGTAAAACTAATTAGAGGGAGACGAGGCGATAACTTAGAGTTCATTGGAGTTAGGATGATGAACTCTAATTTTCATTTGTCATGCCTTTGTAATGTTTGAGAAAAGTGGAGAAGATTTTCTCTCTAAAAAAAAGGAAATAAGAAGATGAGGTACCTGAGTATATTTTCGTATACTTTACCTACAAATAAGAGAAGCACAATCAGGTGTTTAAAACTGTGGGGGTGTAGGTAATTTTATTTAATTACTTGAAGAAATAAATTTGACTTTTCACCTAATGATATCGATAATGTTCTAAATTTGAAAGTAGAGAATATGTAATTTTGTATGTGAATGACATGTTAATTTCTGGTACATGCAACACTAGAACTAAATAAATGAAAGACATGAGTGAAGCCAATATAATTTTAGGTGTTAGAATCATAATGAAGGGAGATAGTATATTACTATCCCAAGAACAATACATTGAGAAACTTCTTAAGAAGTTTGGGTATTATGATTTCAAACCCGTGAGTACCCCTTATGATGCTAACTCTAAATTAATGAAAAATAGAGGAGAATCGTTATCTCAGCCTTAGTATGCCCAAATAATTGGGAGCTTACTGCACTTAATGAGCTTTTCTAGACGTGATATTGCTTATGCAGTAGGTAGACTGGGTAGGTACACTTAATGTCCAAATCAGGAACATTGGGATGCACTTGCTAGGCTTATGAGATACTTAAGAGGTTCAATGGATTATGCCATTGAATATGGTGGATTTTCCGCTGTATTAGAAAGGTACAATGATGCTAACTGAATCTCTGATTCAGACAAGACAAAATCCATTAGTGGTCATGTATTCACACTTGGGGGTGGTGCGATTACATGGAGATTAGCCAAACAAACAATTATCGCAAGATCAACAATGGAATCTGAGATTGTTGCTCTTGAGATGGTTGGTAATGAGGCTGAGTGGTTGAAAAACTTTTTAGCGAATATTCCACTAGGAATGAAACCAACCCCATCGATGTCAATACACTGTGATTGCCAATCAGCAATAACTATAGCTAAAAGAGAAGAATTACAATGGAAAGAATAAACATACATTTGAGACGTAATTTGGTGAAGCAGCTGCTAAAGAGTGAGTGGAACTATTTCCATTGATTATGTGAAGTCAGAACGGAATCTAGCGGATCCTCTGACAAAACCCCTGGGAAGACAAATGATATTAGAAACATCGAGGGGAATGAGACTTAAGCCACTTGCAAACAAACAAGTGATGATAACCCAACCTTTGTGATTGGAGATCCCATGAATAAGGTTCATATGGGTAAAAACAAGTCACTTGTTAGTTCTGATAGCACTAAATTGATTTTAATCATTTATGTCCCTTCCTATGGTGTGTGTGAAAGTGTTAGAGATTGCATTACTGAGAGGTTAAACTTTATTATTAAAATTTTATGTGGTGAAAGAATTTTAGCTTAAACAAAGTTTTTAATTATTTTCATATCCCTTATGGGTGGTGTATGATTTGCAACATACCCTTGATGAAATCACCTATATGAGTGTCAAGTGGGGCCACTTGCATGAGATCTTGGCATGATCTCTAGATCACTCATGAATACCGCGCATGCGCATGGCCTAATAAGCGCAACACAACGATAACAACAAGGATTGTGGGGGTGTATTGTGATTGATAAATCTCTAACACACTCAAGTGTCTTTGGTTCATATAGCTTGCTATACCAATTACATTGTGTGTTAAGTTTCTTGATCTAAGACTGGTTCATATAGCTTGCTATACTAGTTATGATGCATTACATCTTGTGAAACCCAGAATAAATTTTTTTTCTCTCTTTCGTTTGTATATATATTTTGCAAGTGGGGGATTGTTATAAATTTTGAATATAATATTGCAAAATATCTATTTTGAACATTATTAAAAATAATAATATTTTAAAAGATATTTTAGGTCATGGGCCTAATCCACTTCCTCCACTACAAAATATCAAGTTTAGTCTTTTTCTTTAGTTTTTTTTTTTTAATTTTCATTCTCTTTTCCTCTCTCCTAAAATTATCTCAGTATAAACTCTATGAGTGTTTCTTGCTAGTTCTGAGATCTTCAGACATTTCTCTCAGAAATTCCTGTTGTATCCTGGGGGACTTGCGCAATATACCGGAAATAAGTCCTTAAGGACAATGATTTACACGCCTCAAGAAATTGCGGTATAAGATTTTCTAAGCATTTTTACTACACATTTAATGTGGACTGATTTTTTCATACAAGTTTTGTCAAATTCAAGATAATGATATATTCAAAATCATTGGACAGTTTTCAATAAATATAAGATCATCAATATAAACATATTGTATATTATAAACATGTTTACTTTGTATCCCACCTTAACAAATAATGGATGCTCATAAATACATTTCACAAATCCAATATTTAAAAAATAAGCCCCACATCATAAGAAAATATATGTTTATATATTTTCTCAAAAACTTTGTATATAGTAATAGAAAACAATTTTATGTTTGATTTTTATACAGCTATCAGTCACTTCAAAACATGTAATTCCACATTATTTGCTCAACATTAGATTATATAGTAAATTTATGATATTTAAAAATATTTAAACGTTAAAGAAAATATTTAAAATAAATGTTATAATAGAATATTTACTAGCATAATGTAAAGAATTGATGCGTTGAAAGATTTTATTTAAAACAATGGCCGTATAAAGACTTAATAATGTGCAAGGAATTATCTATCAAATCGTAAATTGATTATATTTATTTTTTAAGTCAACTAACTCATAATAAAATTGTAAAATTCATTAAGTTGGTATAGATAATAGTTGGAGCTTTTCATTAGAAAATGTTAGAAGATTTCCATAGAGCTAGTGTAGGAAATGATCGAATTTGCAAAACTCACTCGCATACAACCACCACACAACCCTTCTTTATCTTCCAAAATGATATTTATCTATATTAAATATTTTTTTTTGGAAGGAAGACAAATTGAGTTCTCATAATTTAAATCATCAATTTTGTTTTTTTGTTTTTATACACATTTAAGGACATAAATTACCCAAAGGTGATTGACATAAGTACATTAAAAATAATGTCAAATCAATGTTTGTATTCACTCTTAGTTGGTGTCAAAATGAACAATGAGACTCAACTTGGTTCGGTTGATCAAGGATTGGTCATTTAGTGAGTCAATCCAATCCAGTTTATTTACTAACGAGTTGAAAAAATTTAAATGTTAAACGGATTGACTCAATAATTCACTTATTTTATAAGTTTTTTTTAAAAAAATTATAATTTTTTTAATTCAAATCTAAATAATTTTCACATGTTAAACTCCAAAGACATCAAAATAAATATAAAAATATCATACAATACAAACGTAATCCAAAAACAAGACGAACAAATAAGTTTTGAATATTGATAATTTTTGTATCACTTGTCCATTTATAATATTAGAGTTTTGAATTAATAAATCTATAATATTTTTCTCTCTTGAAACATCTTATTTTTATCCCCATCTACAATATGATAAAAAAATGTTAATTAATAATATTGAAACACAAAATAATAAATAATTAAATTAAATTAGATAGGTGGATGAGTCAACCCAGCTCACCATGAATTTAATCCGAATGAGCCGAATTGAAAACTAACCCATATAAAAAAATTACATTTTTTTCTAACTCGGCTCAAATAGATTGGCTTACGAGTTACAACTTATTTTGATAGCAATGTTAAGAAGTAAACAAAAATGACTAATTCAAACTTATTTTAAGAAATATATAATTTAATTACTTTTTAAAATAAGAGATAGTATAAGTGAATAAACAAAGCACCAAACAAATAATTTGACGTTATTAAAACATTAAGAAAAATATTTCTATATTATTTTTTCTGTAAATTAAGAAATATGACATCAAGGAAATACATTTATATTTTTCTTTTGAAAAATGTATTAAATTTTGGCAACATTCAAATAAGTTATTTGTATAAAAAGAAAAGTAAAAAATTACATATTTTCCCAAACGGCCAAATGAAACACACCGTATTATTCTCAAACGTTGGAGTCCAAGAGAGAGAAAATTAGGGTTTGGGCGCCTATAAATATAACACCATATGCAAGCCCAATTCCTTTGTAGTGTAGAGTTCTGCAATGGCCGCTAGTGTTTCGAATTTTAGGTTTACCAGTTGAGTTTTAGGTCAAAAACCTTCCTTCTATTCAATTCTCCGCACGATGTCTCCCGGGCTTCTCTGATCAATGCATGACGTGAAAGCCCCAATACACGTGCCAAATCGGCGCCGTTCGTGTTGCAGTTTTGTCCCAATTTCTTGGCTAATCTGTGTCTAAACAATGGCAAGATTTCGTTTATTTCAATTTTGCAATTCTTCATGCTTTGGATTTGTTGTGTTGATTTGGCGCCTCACTACACCTTTAGCTTGTTTTCGAATTGTGCCGTGAAAATAAAGCTAGTCATAGAGGCGCAAATTGAATCGGTGGTATTTCACGTGGGGGCTTTTACTTTTAATGTTTATGCCTCTAAAGATATCCGCTATATTAGGGTTTCAAATTTTAGATTTTCCGGTGTTTTTGAGTTTTTGATGATCTTAGTTCTCGGCGATGATTACATATTATCCGCGCTTCTGAGTTTGGACGATGAAGCATAATGGATTAAATGGTTGAATTTCTTGATATGAGCCGATATTTTATTTAATTTTTTTTCAAATTTGAGAATTTTGCTAATCGGGTTTTACTTATTTCCTATGATATTGGCTATGATGATTACCATTCAGCTTTAAATGCCAGTTCTGCTTCTGATAAATTGTGATTGATAGAGCTGTAATATGTTCTGAGCCGATCTATTTTAAACAAATTTTCCAATTAATGGAAAGTTTCCAAACATTTTCGAAATTTAAAATAAGAATGGAAAGTGATTAAATAATAGTTTTACTATTTCATGTGAAATTTGTAAAGAAAAAAAAGGTTTTTGGAAGTAATCATCACTCTCTGATAGAAGAATGTGAGGTTTTTACTTTTTCTTTCACTTTGGTTTTTAGTTTTTATAATAATAAATAATGATAATAACCATAATAATATATAAATTTTAACTATAAACAAAAACTGATAATTTTACATTTTAATTTATTAAAAAAATTGTAAATTTTCATAAATTTTACTTTTCAAATGTAGTTATTTTACCTTTAAATTTCTTAGATAAAACAACTAATTTTATTTTAAATTCATCAATTCATTCTTCCTTAAATTCATCTTTATAAAAAAAGAACACATAATTAGTTATTGAACCAACAATTAATTAATAAAATTATGTGAAAAAAAGAGAAGTGTAGAAATTCATACAATTTTAATTTTAGTACAATTCAAGTGTGGGCATCTTCACTATCTCAGATATAAATTATTTTGGTTTAATTTATATAATTTTGAAGATAAACCTATGTATAAAATAATAACTATATTGAAAGCTGTAAATTATAAAAGTATAATACGATATTAAAAAATTATTAGGGAGAATAGTTTACATTTAAAGACTTCGATTTTGAAAAAGTTTATAATAATAACATGTTGATCCTCACCACATAAAAAAAAATTGATTTAGTTTAGTTGATTAACAGTTGTCAAATAAAATGTATTCCATTCGATCAATATTCTAAAAAAATTATCATTGCTTAAAAATTTTGTCATATAAGTGTTCTTTTTCGGTCTCAATTAGAATCAACATAATAAGATTCAAGTATCATATTCAAATACAATGATTTATACAAGAAAATTATTTAGTGAACTTATTAAAAGAGTCATGTATCACATAGAGTCATGTATCACATAGAGTCATGTATGACATATTCACAAAAGAGCAATTAAAAAAAAATCAATTTCAAAGCAAACCATATTCATAATTTTACTTTAAGAATTGACAGAAGAATTTAAAAACACTTAAACCTTGTTCACTTGAGTGGATTTGGAGAAGAGTAATTGAGAAGATTTGATGATAATTTTTTTTTGTTTATTTGAACAAATTTAGAAGTAAGTGAGAATAAATTTGGAAGTAAATTTTTTTAATATGTCATATAAATTAAATCTTACACTAATTTTTACAAATTTTACTTCCAAACCTACTCTCACTTACCTCCAAATTTATTCAAATAAAAAAAAAATTACTTTCAAATCCTCTCAAATCTTTTCAATTACTCTTCTCCAAATCTACTCAAGTGAACAAGGCCTTGGTGGTTTTGAAAATTAAGTTAGAATGAAGTAAAACAACTTTGGTTGCAAACTAGAAGTTTATTTTGTATTTGTAATATGTTGTTATGTAAAAATAACCATTAAATGCACTATTAAAGGATTGAATGGAGTAGACTTATCCTTAGAGATTTCAGTTTGAAATTTGTATATTACTGTGCATCTTACTAAGACGTAGATTAACACACCTACATGAAGATTTACATAAAAAAAATATTGTAAGTTCTAACAATTTTATAAAGGGTTAAATATGTTTTTAGTCCCTCAACTTTTGGGCGTTTTTGGTTTTAGTCCTCCTTTCAAAATAAGGTACAATTTAGTCCTCAATCTTTTAGAAACTTTGGTTTTAATCCTCCAAAACTAACGCCGTTAAAAAAAATTTGACGTGGCTAACGATAATGTGCCATGTCATTTTTTTACTCTGATCAGCCAGCTTCTCCCTCCTTCTCCCTTTCCCTCCGACTCTACCACAGTGGCCACCATCATCAACTGCGAAACCTCCATACGCAACCACCCTTCACCAAGCTCACCTCCATGGCCAACGTAAAACCTCCATCTTCACTGTCTAAAAAACCCTCCAAATCGCGTTTCTAATTTGGGGAATCAAGCTCGAGCGAAATGGCGAAATGCCTCCATCTCCACTCGTCCAAGGAGTCCACGGTGTCGCCTCCCTCGCCACTTTTCGTCGTTCCTCCGTCGTGTGCTCGCCCCTCCGTCACGTGCTCGCACCTCCTTCGTCTCTTTTTCTGTCGCGTTTCTCTCGTTGCGTCACAGTTCGTCCACCACCGACGCCCTCATTGTCTCTGGTGAAGTCCTCCACTGTCTCCGCTACGACACGAATTGGGGTTTTCTGTGTAGGTGTGAATTTGCGATTAGGGTTTCCATGGTCGAATTTGAGATTTTTCTGCAAGTTTCATGGATGAAGTATGAGGAGGTTGTTAGAGATGAAGGAACTCATGATTTGGCTCACAGTGGTGATGGGGAAGCATCACGATTTGGCTATGCGAATTGAGAAATTTTCGAATTGATTTTGTGCATAAACATTCACACAGACATGGAGATTCACCCTTCAAGTCTGTGCATAAACATTCACACATTAATTCTTTTTATTTAAACAGGTTCAACAACTTATTGCTTCATCCCCAGATGTTTTGCTTGAAGATGGTGCTTTCTTGGGAAAATTTCCTCTGGAGGGGTCTACTCCTAAAACCATTTCATTTCAAGTTGTCGTAGATCCCCAACAACAAACTCCTAAGCAGAAAAACAATTCTGAAAAGCAGAACCTTAGAACAGAATGTTCTGCTAAGAATGCAATTGAGAAGAAAACCTCATTTTCGTCCCCAAAAAATGGTAGCCACCTTACAAATCATAACCCTTTTTCAAGAATTCCACACCAGGCAGATGTGGCTTCCGATAATAGAACTAGTCCTTGGAGTTTCAATCAGTCACCTCAACATCAGTGGTTAATTCCTATCATGTCTCCTTCCGGAGGGCTTGTCTACAAGCCATTTCCCGGGCCGACATTTACCAGAACGAAGGTGCGATATCGTGGTGATCGGTGGGGGAAACCAGACCATACTGCCTCGGAGGAAGAGGGAAGGAGAGAAGCTGGCTGATCAGAGTAAAAAAAATGACATAGCACACTACCGTTAGCCACATCAGATTTTTTTTAACCGCGTTAGTTTTGGAGGACTAAAACCAAAATTTCCAAAAGATTGAGGACTAAATTGTACCTTATTTTGAAAGAGGGACTAAAACCAAAAATGCCCAAAAATTGAGGGACTAAAAACATATTTAACCCTTTTATAAAATAAAGAATTTCTAAAACAATTTTGGATTATATTCTTGTCTTGGAAGACAATCTCCATCAAAAATAGAGATTTATTTTAGTAAATTTTGAAACCAACTATAATCTCGCTACCTGCATAAGGATATTCTCGTTTTTCTTCTTAAAGACTTAAATTATGGAATGAACTTCGTTATGCAACAACCATATAATAAATCCAAAATGATAGAGTCAATGAAAAAATTCTGTAAATAATCTGTGCATATGTATATATAGACATATAGATAATAGATAACTAAAAATTCATTCAAGTTAAGTAATTATTAATAATGATATTGTAAAATTTAATTTATTTAACCAAAGTTAGTGTAAATGTAAATCTAAATTATGAATGTATGTGCGGAGAGTCACCTTCAAATTTGAAATTTGAAATTTGGAATTGAAAAGGATTTAAGTTGAAAATTTTACCTATTTTCATCCAAAGAGACTAGCATTTGACCTGTACAACATATGGAAAAGCTCACCAACACAAAATAGGTTGAAAATAATTACAAAATTTGTCCTTTTTAGAATAGTATGTTTTGTATGAAAAAAAAACGATCGAAAAGTTTTAAATTCTTTGATTTCGTGTTGTAATTGTTATGTCCTAAACTCATTTAAGGCAACTTTTGGTAATAGACAAGGATATTTTGAACTGAAACACTAATGCCCGGCAAAATGCTAGGGTTATGATTTTTAGATTTTATAGTTACTCTTATAATTAATCTTGTTATACACGGTGCTTGGTTTTTAATTTTTCATATGTTGTAATTTGTTTTATTCAAATTTTTCCATAACCTCTATAATGTGGTAATTTTTTTTATACACTTTCATTTAATCAGCCGAAATATAGAACTTACCAACCAACACTGATGTTTGTAAGATTCTATATTGATACGATTCTATTATATTTTTGTTTAAGATGGGAATCGTGTATCGAATTTAGGTGAGAAATTGATGAAATTTGGTGCAAGGAATCATTCATGTAATGCTAAAACACCACTGCACCAAAATCTTTGGTGATATTGACAAGAAGGAGAAAATCACAATACTAGTGTAGGAAGAGCTTTAGACGTATATTATTTTGGGCTTTTAACGTTCTATCTCGAATTAACGTCCTTATGGACGTTCGACTTTTACAGATCCGATTTCTTTATAAACGTTGGTTAATGCCATATCCGACGTCTATAAAGACGTCAGATGTGGAATTAATCGACGTCTATGGGCACTATAAACGTCAAACATGGAATTAACAGATGTTTAAGGAAACTATAGACGTCGGTCAATGCATTAACCAACGTCTACTGAGTTTTTGTTGTGTTTTAGTGCAGTTTTTCTCGTGTCTTTGGGTAGCGTAGTAGCACCTCCTTCCTTTGCTAGTTTCTTCGTAAAAAAAATTGCATATTTTGGATCTCTTATGACATTTCAACCCAAAACCGAACATGGGTCTTTGCCTAGTTCCATTCAAACCGTCAAAGAAAAAGAATACGGTGACATGAAAACTAGGCAAGGACCCAGGTTCGGCATTGGGTTGAAATGCCCTAAGAGATCCAAAAGATGCAAGTTTTTCTTACGAGAAAACTAGTAGAGGGAAAATGTGCACTATGCTACCCAAAGACACGAGAAAAACTGCACCAAAACACAACGAAAACTCATTTTAATCGGTTCAAATGAAAGATAAATAAATTAAAGACTACTTTAATCAGAATAAAAGTAAGTTTAAACAGTTCAAAAGAGATAAAACGCACCTTCAAATGCAATCCCGCAGAGAAAAAAGGCGAAGGAAGACAATGAAGTGCGTGTAACTGCTGGTTCCGCAATGTCTGATTTAACCGGAACTAAGACGTCGGATGTAGGGGGAGCCGACATCTAGAATCACATATAGACGTTGGAGTGATAGGATCAGACGTTTAGATGACGGAAGAAAATGACTTTTCACCTACCTGTTAAACTATAGACGTCGGTTAGGAGGGGCCCAACGTCTATAATCGCTATAGACGTCGGAGTGGCGAGATCAGACGTCTAAATGGCGAAAAAAAAATAATGTTTCACCTACCTGTCAGACATATAGATGTCGGTTAGGAGGGTCCCCGACGTCTATAATATTATATCGGGGCTCCTCCTAACTGACGTTTATATACCCAACTTATTTACAAAAATGTCACCAATCAATGATTTATATTAGATGTTTTCTGATCCGACGTCTATGAACGACGTTAAAAACCAATTATGTGCATATAAGTCAAGGTAAATTTTTGCGAAATAACTTGTACAAATAATTTTCTATGCCTTGGTGAATCATCCCCTCAAGACTTATGTATCAAAATCTGTTCAGCTTTTCACAAATTCAAAATAATAACAAAAAATTGAACATGTGTTTATAAACTATTATATTTAAGAAAATCAATTATGGGACCAAGAGTAAGTCTTACAACATTTTATCAATAAAAAATTATAAATATTGTTTAAAAAATAATGTAACACGATCTTCTTAAAAGAAACTATCTTATGATAATTTATCTCTATATTTTTTTTTTATTTATAATTATTGTATCTGGTTAACAATAGAAAAAACTGTCTGTACAAATTTCATTAAACTAAATCAATATTTTTTTAATTTTTTCTCTTTTTTATTCAAGTCATTCTCTACTCCTTTAATAGATTTCGATACATAGTCTTTCATGACTAGATTGGGTTAAACTTTTGACATATAAATGAGTCTGCTCATTTTATATTAATATTTAAATTATTTATATAATTTGACACTAATAATTTAGAATCCCATTTAATAGGTAAAAAAATTAACATAAATAATTATATCATTTATTTTAAAATTATAAAAAATATTAAAATTTGATACAAAAAAAATTCTAATTTTATATTCTAATTTAGAAACTATAAACATATTTAAGTAATAAGATAAATAAATTACAATTACAAAGAAATTGTTAATGTTTTTACTAAAATTTTACATTTTTTTTGCCAATGTTAATTTTTCTATTAAATTTTTAATTATGAAATAATATGCCATTACCATAAATTAGCATAGAGACATCAATGCATTTCACCTCTCAACAAAGACACAAAAACGCAACATTTTCTGCTGAGAAATTTTGCGTATTAAACTCAAATATTTTGTGCAATTGACACATCAAATGTAAGTTAAGTGTGAACAATAAATTGCCAAATTCCCCTATGTTGCCACAATAATTATGGAAGAACCAAACCAATTAAATTTACAAAAACAAACAAAAAACTTTACATATGCAATGTTTTTTACTTATCTTTTCTCACATTATCCAACTCAAAATAAAACTCGATATATCTTTTAAATACCCCTTTTTAACATACTATCTTTGTCTTTAAAATAAATAATAAATTCTAAAAAATTAATCAATTATATCAAGTTTCTAAAAGTAAAATTATAAAAGTAGAAAAATATTTTATATTCCACAGTTCCTTTGGATTCTGATTTTATTGCTGTTTGAGAAGAAGACAAGGCAAAATTGAGAACCCCATAATTGTTTGGATATAAATGGGTAATCGAAATCAAATGTTGTAATTGAAAGTTGACATGGCACGATCAGGACCGTTTGTCACTGTCCCTGAAAATGAAATGCCAGAACATCATCGTGCCATGAAACCACTTCCATTTACTTTTGTTTTAGTTTTTCTCTTTCTATTATTTTCCTCTTTGTGCTCACTGTAGTGCCCAGAAGCACTTCTCCAGCGCATGTCCACCGTCGTAAGACTAGATATTTCTCCTACATCTGAATCTTTTCACTTCTATTTTTCCAAGTCCTGAGGTTCCAGATCTTGGGTATAGCTGCCGATCTTGAAATTTTGTTTTTTCCCCTCAACATTACTTTCCCGGAAAACGGTTTCCGGGGAAAAAAAGTGTAAGAAGGGTGCAATTGGGGGTTGGAGAAAGTTAGAAGATGCGACGAAGAGCGACAGATTTTCGCAGGCCAGTGCGTAGGAAGGTTCCAGATGCTTTGTGGTGGGCATTGTGCTGTGCAGTGATTCTTCTCTTTGTCTATATTCTGAGCAAAGGGAACAAAATTGAGTCCAGACCCGCTTTGTCCAAGGTAACTTTTTTTTCTCAATTGGTTTTGTTTTCATAGATTTGTCCTTTTCGGGTGCTGGAAAGTGTGTGTGAAAATATTGAAAATGTTTTATTATTAAATTTTGAATTTTTTGCTTAGGCTTCTGAGGATTCAACTTCTGTTAAGTTGATTTGATTTTGGTTAGAGGGTTGGTTGGTCTATGAACGAGTGATTTGTGTGCTTTGTTTTTGGTTATGTGATGCTGGGGACTGATTTTGTGCCGTACACCTATGTATTTAGGAGATTGTGTGAATTGGCTCTTTCCACTGTTTCGCTTTGGATTTTTTTTTTCCCTTACGGGTGTGAAAAGGGGGTTGTTTTATATTATGGTGGTTTGTTTTTTTTTTATTCTTCTTTTCTTTACATCACTCGGAACCCGAATGCTTAATAATTTGGAATAGCACTTTAGCAGTTTCATGCTAGATCCGATGTATTCAATACTGATTTGATTAAACATCAACCAATTCAACGCTTGCACTACTCATTTTTATTTAGTCTAAGATGACTCTGGTTGATTTTGCGAGTTCATTTGATTCTAATCGATACCATGATGTTACTATGTGCTCACATTGTTATACTGTTTAAAATGACTACAATTCTATGGAGAACTTGGATCTTGTTTTGCGACTGGGATTATGTTGAGTTCTCCAGATGTTGCTCTTGTTGTAAGTTTTATAACATAAATTCATATTCTTGTTATGGGGAAAACCCACTATTCCTGTTCACTGCCTCCATGATATGTGACAATTCAAGAGAAACTAGTTAAATAGTGTGTCAACCACCTTTACAGTATCTTTACAGTATTTACAGTATCTTCCACCTTCATTAATATTATCAGGGCATAAAGGAAAAGTAATAATTAATATTATATTAAAAAACCAAAATGATACTTGTTGTTATGTGGATGGAGGATTATTTTATTTTATTTTATTGTAATTTTGGGACTATTACTGAATGACAATTCTTTCCTCAAATGATCATGCTTGGATCACAAAAACAATTCTTCGACATGCTTACATGGCATGCTTAATATTATGACATTATTATAATATAATATTATTACAATTGGTTAGGATAGATTTTGATTAGGTTCTTATCTTTTTTTAGCTAATAGCTTTGAATCCTGTTGTACAGAGAACTTACAAGCATGATAAGATTATGGAAGGCCTTAATATTACTGAAGAGATGTTAAACTCTAACTCAGTCACGAGACAACTCAATGATCAGATATCTCTGGCAAAAGCCTTTGTTGTAATTGCCAAAGAAAGTAACAATCTCCAATTTGCTTGGGAATTAAGTGCCCAGATCCACAATTCACAGAGGCTCCTCTCAAATGCTGCAACTAGGCGTGTTCCTTTGACAACAAGGGAAACAGAAAAGGCCATCCGTGATATGGCATTATTGTTATACCAAGCCCAGCAGCTCCATTATGATAGTGCAACCATGATCATGAGATTCAAAGCAAAAATTCAAGCTCTTGAGGAACAGATGAATTCAGTTACTGAAAAGAGTTCGAAATATGGACAAATAGCTGCTGAAGAAGTCCCAAAAAGTTTGTACTGCCTTGGTGTTCGGTTGACAACAGAATGGTTCAGAAACTTTAATTTGCAAAAGAAATCAAAGGACAAAAGACAAATGGAGATGAAGCTCAAGGATAACAACCTTTACCATTTCTGTGTTTTCTCTGATAACATTCTTGCAACTTCAGTAGTGGTCAATTCAACTGCAATGAATTCTAAAAATCCCAATATGATTGTTTTTCACCTTGTCACTGATGAAATAAACTATGCTGCGATGAAGGCATGGTTTGCGGTGAATGATTTCCATGGAGTGACTGTGGAAGTTCAGAAGTTTGAAGACTTTACTTGGTTAAATGCTTCATATGTTCCTGTGCTCAAGCAACTTCAAGACTCTGAAATACAGAGCTACTACTTTTCTGGCAACAGTGATGAGGGAAGAACACCTATCAAGTTTCGTAACCCTAAATATCTGTCCATGCTTAATCACCTGAGATTCTACATACCTGAAGTATTTCCCGCACTAAAGAAGGTGGTGTTCTTGGATGATGATGTGGTGGTTCAGAAGGATCTTTCTGATCTTTTTTCCATTGATCTGAATGGTAATGTAAATGGAGCTGTTGAAACATGCATGGAGACATTTCACAGATACCACAAATATTTGAACTACTCTCATCCTCTTATACATGCACATTTTGACCCTGATGCTTGTGGATGGGCATTTGGGATGAATGTATTTGATTTGGTTGAATGGAGGAAAAAGAACGTAACTGGCATTTATCACTACTGGCAGGAAAAGAACGTAGACAGGACATTGTGGAAACTTGGTACCTTGCCACCTGGACTGTTGACATTTTATGGATTAACTCAGCCCTTAGATCCATCGTGGCACGTTTTGGGTTTTGGCTACACCAATGTTGATCCTCAGTTGATAGAGAGGGGTGCTGTGCTACATTTCAACGGAAATTCCAAACCATGGTTGAAGATTGGGATAGAGAAGTACAAGCCCCTGTGGGAAAAATATGTTGAATACTCTCATCCTTTATTGCAGCAGTGTAACTTCCACTGATTTCAAATTGTGCTTAAATAGATACTTCAGACCTTGTGGAAGATTCAGATTCAGAATTACATCCCTCAGTTGGTGGGGTAGGAAATTAAATCAGTGGCTGTTTGTGGAACTGGTAGGCTGGGGGAGATGCTTACTGGATGGCCAGATTCAGCTCTTAATTCTTTGTCAGAAATGTTTGTACAATTTTGGAAGGTCAAACATGTCTGGTGGCTTTATCTTTGGTGTCTTCATTGAATCTGGATCTTCTGATGTAGCATATACACGTTCATCTGTCAGATAATAGACTAAATCAGTTCAGTTTCTAATTGCAGTCAAGGATGAGATCAGCTGCAAACCTTTTATGTTCACAACTGTTATTTGCAAGACCAAAACTTTATTCTGTTATTCTCAATGCCACTTTTTCAAAAGAAATATTACTATGGTCGAGAATTATCAACTTCTCATATGTAACAAAACTATCTACTTTATTTATTTCAGAAGCAGATATTCCTGCTGCATATTTTGTTGAGTGGAGAATGCTTGTATGTGATCATATGCCTGTATACAATTATGTATAGTTCGTTCGTACCTTATATCTCATTAGTCTAAAGAATATCTAAAGGTATTATTAGTCCAAGGATGGATTAACACAGTAACAATTTTTCTTAAGTCACGTCTAAAATAAAAGATGAGACAAAAAGAACATTTTAAAAATTGAAGAAAATTGCCATATTTTTCTTTCTAAACACAACCAAGATAGGAAATTTTAATTACTTAAAGACATCTTTAAAGAAAATAAAATATTTTTCTCTCTCACTTTTTCTCTAAGCAAAGAATTAAAAAGAAAAGAGAAAAAAGGAATTGATTTTAAATGGTCTATCAAATATAAATAAATAAAAACTGGAGGTGGTGAGTTGAAATTTCGCTAATATGGGATTTTCACTTGTAGTGTAAGTTCTAACAAAATGCTTGCTTCTCACCCATCTGGACACTGTTTAGCATTTTATTACGTAACTAAACTGTTTTAATAATGGTTTGTTTTTACTTTTTAAATATTTGGTTGACAAGATATTACTTTATAATCATACTCATGAAAAGTATTTTAATAAAAAGTTGTGCATTTCATGCGTTGCATTATGAAGAAAACTTTAGAAGAAATGAATAGTTGACGGAAGGAATATTGATATATAGCATTACCTAATTTTTTATGAATTAAAAAGATTTCATTTTTTTTTTTCTCGAATTCATTAATTTTTTAGTCCATTTCATATATTCATATTTAGTTTAAGGGATAGCAAACTTATAAGCAAGAACTAGCGATGAAAGAACAACAAAATTACCTCAAACTAAATATATATTTGTTTCATGTACATCTTCAAAGGTGACCACCATGAAAGAAATCAAGTGTCACAGGTTTTTTAAATATGATTGTATTATTCCATAAACGTGCTCACATCACACAAACCTTGCTAACCCATAAATTAAAAAATAGTACAGTACAACCAAACAGAAAAAGTTTGAGAAAATTAGGGCCATTTCAACTTTGAAGAAATTTCAAACATGTGGCAGTAATACATAGCTTCATCACCCGTCACTCAAACAGGAAAAACCGAATTCTCGCCAATGATTTTCCACTTCACCTGCCAAACGTAAACCAACAGTGCCAACCACAAGGGCATTCAAGTAATTCATCCATGCCGGCGAAAGGTGATTAATATTTTACGGCGCCATTCTCAAGTGTCAACTCTTACTTACATGCAACACCAAAAAAGAAATAAACATGCACCGAGGTTTTTACTTCCAACATCCTCTGACCCATGAAAACGCCCAACGGTTCACCGGTTTCTAGTCCATCTCCCAAACTTCGTCAACTCCGAACCCGCGAATCAAGTTCACGGTTTCTCCCTTCACCTCCGAACTCAACCACACACTCCGCAGAATGCCACTCCCCGGTACGCCGCAAATCCTCAAGCCCAAACCGGCGCCATGCCATCACGGAGGACCCGGGTCCCACGCGCCACCAACTATGGCCTTCGTCTGCAGTGGCGAAGAGAAACTCCGGTACTCTCGCCGACCACATCACCGAAGACAGAATCATAGAGGGCACAACTAATAGACCCATCAGCATTGGTGGCTCTGCGAGACACGTGGCGAAATTAGCAACACCTTCAGAATCACCATCTTCTAAGAGACCCGTTTACAGCAACATGGCTCCTGGAAGATTGTTGCTGGACGAGAACGCCAAGTCCTTCTCTTCGCGGAGACACTCGTGTTCTTCTAGAAACTCTATCGATTCAGAACATGACGCGGGAAAAACAACTCCGATCAAAACTGACATGGAGGTTGTACATTCGAGTGTTGCAACAACAACGTTGAGAAGGCCTCGAAGGGGAACTTCAGATTCCAATATTGCGAACATGGACGGTGACTCGTCGGCTGTGAAACGCTTCACGTTGAAAACGGCTATTAGGAGGGCTAATTCGCTTGCTGGATCGTACAAGAGTTCGAAGTCTTCGTGGGCTTTGTCTCCTGGGAGAGCGGAGTCGCCGGCTATGTCGGTTGAGAGCATGGATAGACCGATGTCGTTTTCGGGCTTCAAGCACCATCCCACTAGTCCTACTACCAAGGTGAAAGGGGTGGAGAAGTTGCTCAACATGGGTTTTGATCTTTTCAAGAGTAAGAAAAGTGGTGGGTTTGGGTCTCTTTCGCCCATTGGTTTCGGTGTTAGCTCGGAGGTTGTTCATAAGCTTCGTTTGTTTGATAACCGGTTGATGCAATGGCGGTTTGCAAATGCTAGAGCCCAGGTTGTGGATGGAACCATTTCTCACAAGGCTGAGGTATGTATGTATGTATGTATCCATGTGAAAAATGTATTCATAGAAAAGAGAGAAATGCAGATTTATAGAAGATGAACTGCGTGAAGTTTCTAAAACTATGCTTTATATAAAACTTTATGATAACATATTCTTTTTTAAATAGTACGTTCATATGATACATAAAATATTTTATCAAGTTACGTGTTTCTGTTTATCAAAGATGAACTCTTGTAATTTCTCACCTCTGGTTACGATTGTTCTATGCGTCTACGTGTATGCCTCAAACTATAATTTTCCTTGATATGAGTGAGAAAGGATAATGGATTGATGACATCCTCATTTGTGAATATATTTAGAGCAAGTTGATATGTGTTTGGGATGCTCTCACAAAGTTACAACGTTCTGTTCTGAAAAAGAAGATACAATTTGTCAGAGAAAAGCTTGAAATGAAGGTCGCTTTTGTTCTGTATTCTCAGGTCATAGTAAATCTCAATTCATCAAGGTTTGTTAAAAATGTCTTACTTCAAAGGTTTCTTTTTCCAAGTGATATTTGGTGATGTTTATGCAGATGAAGCTGTTAGAATCATGGGTAGGTATGGAAAGGCAGCACTTACAAGCAATAACCGCCATCAAAGAGTGTCTGCATTCGGTTGTTTGCAGAGTTCCTCTTTTGGAAGGTGCTAAGGTACGTAAGTAGATACAGTGGAAAGTAGAAAATATTTACCATATCAGAAGTGATAGGAAAAGCGTATTGGCTGAATTTAATCTTATTCTGACAGGTGAACATGCAATCAACATCTATTGCTCTACGGCATGCAACTGATCTCACGACTCGTATTAAGTCAATTTTAACTACTTTATCATCTTCCGTATGTTTACAAATGTTAAAACTGTGTTATTTAGTCCTGTTATTATCTCTAAGCAGTTATACTCAAATCAAATATTGCTTCATCAGGAGGTTGATAACATTACTGCGACGTTATCAGAATTAGCAAAAGTTGTAGCACAAGAGAAACAACTCTTAGAAGAGTTCTATGATATTTTCCGGACCATATATGTCTTTGAGGTAACTAAATTTGAGAAAGAGTTCAACTTTTATTAAAGAACTTAAATTAGAATTAAAAATATGATTTTAGCCTTCAAATTAAAAATATATATAGTCTATCTTGAGACAATTTAAAAAAGAAATCAATTCCAATTTACCATCCAAAGTTTAGGAATTACTAATATATTTAATGCACTAATAAATCAATATCCAATGCTTATAATACAAATTAACATTTCATTCTTGTTCAGCCGTATGTATTTCATAACATTTTTAATGTACAATACCGACATCATGTTAAAACTCAGCAAATTTTTGTTTCTTTATATGGTTGAATTTATCTAATATGTATTGGCAGGTTCAAGAAAGAAGTGTAAAGTGCAATCTGGTTCAACTAGAAGTCTGGCAGAAAAAAATATGAACTGCAAGAGCCACTACCTGAGATCTCTATTTGGATAATAGACGTTCAAAGAAATATACAAGTTTTGATTGACAAATTTTGCTAATAGTACACGTTGTTTACATGGTCCAGCAGCACTATAATTGTTATTCTTTAAACCACCATGCAAGAGTAGATTACATTAATAGTGTTCCTTCATATCAGCAAACACCAAATTAATAATACATTCTTGAAAAATGATATTTTCTCCATTATTTCTCTTAGTCTAGGGTTATCTTGTCTTGCTTTTTTCTCTTTTTTCTTTTTAAGATGTATTGTGAGAATATTATTTGAAAACAACTTACTGTTTTACTGTCTCTGCATTCTATCCCTACGTCTCTGTGTAAAAATGATTGGTTAAACCTTACTTGTTTATCTTTGTATACATGAGANTGNAAATAAACAGTGGAGAGCCCCACCATTTTAGGGTTGTTTTTCGTTCAGCAAAAGAAAAGGGTAGCAACAGAGGAAGATGATGGTTAGAAGTTCTTTAATTCAAGCATGCATCCTATTGTTTGTTTTTTTATTAAAATTCTTTAGAAGCTTCATTCTAACCTTTCTATCAAATGGTAGGCGTGGTAATCTCCATTGTCAGGTTATGCGTTGCTATTATGGGTTGCATGGATGTGGGTTTCAAAGGAGTAACAACATCACTGGTTTCATAAAGGAATGATTTTACTCAAACTAGCTAATGTGTTCTTCAATAATATAATATTGTTTTCGGGAAGCGTCCCGATATTTTAACACCATTCCATTTAACACTGTTTTGACACTAGTACGTGTCAGATCCTGATTGTTTGATTTTTTTTTATTTTAAAAATTTCAAAACTGGTTAAAAAATTAGGAGCAGATTTCAAAATCTTAATTCCTGTTTTGCCCTTGGGGTGTTTGAATAGAGGGAAACGTTTTGCAGGGTTCTGGTTTCTCCATCGTTTCACCGCCGTTGGCTCTCGGTTTGGCAGTTCTCGTCGTTCTCTATCGTGGTCGTTTTGGTGTGCGCTTTCGTTGCCGGTGAGAGTGAGGAATCGTCCTTGGTGTTTCTGTCCGATTTGTTCGATTTCGTGTTGTTCGCTTTTGTTGTTCGCTTGCGTTTTTGTGGTTCGAAATGGCAACTAAATCTCCTAAGGTAAGCGCCTTCATCGTTGGACCTATCGGGTTTTCCTCCCTTTGTTTGTATTTCACAGTATTAAATGTTTTAGGGTTTTGAACATTTGTGGTTGATGTGGTTGATGCAGTTGA
>NC_028358.1:5164914-5167221 GCF_000741045.1 Vigna radiata var. radiata
TGACCTCAAGTCAAAATCTCACAAAAAACAAAGTTTGTGCCCTGTGTGTAAAAAAAGGGTTCCCTGTGGCCAAGTTTCTGTACAAATTCCTCATTTCACTCGCGTAATCGTTTACACGGCCTTGTAAACGATTACCAACTGCTGTTTTGCACTGAATTTGATCTTATGACTATCTACCAACTAATCCATCCAACCAGGGTGGGAAACTTGGACCCCAACACTCCCCTAACTACTCCCAATCAATATCCAAGGACCACCACTGACCTCAAGTCAAAAACTCACAAAAATCTAACATGGTGCCCTGTGTTCAAAAAAAGGGTTTCCTGTGGCCAACTTTCTGTACAAATTGGAAATTTCTCTCCGGTAAACGTTTACACAGCCTTGTAAACGATTACCACTTCATGTTTTCAAATTACTAACATACCTAACTTCCTTATCCACTTACAAATGAAGAATATACAATCAACAATTCACATTACAATAAATTTAAGATAAATACAAAGCAAATGCACCCAATATTGCTTGGATATAAATCATATGGAATTAAAATTGGAATTGGTACACGTATATCTTTGTCTGTTGTAACAATCAAAACTTATTACAAAACAACATGAATGCCTATAACACTGTTTGTCTAAATACAATTCAAATGTACAATATATTCATCAATACATATCCATCAACCCATCAATACAAATCCTACAACAACCCATATTTGTCTAACGCATCAAATATTCTCAAGTTGTCGTTGTCGAGGATCCAGTATTTCACATAATTCTTCCTTATTTGACTCAGCTCCTCCTGCAAAAAAAAAAACAACAAAGCTTTATATATAACGGACCATATCATCATAAATTAGTAAAAATGACATTACATACTTACATTAGTGTACGCCGGCATGCTCTTGCCGTTGTATCTATTCTCTCCATCCCAAAGTTCAATGGATTTTAACATCATCACACCACAGTCATACCTTAAATAATAGAAGAACTTATCAATTTTACAGTGATTAAAACAAACAATGTTAAAAATGCCTAATTTTTCAATACGATTAGTTATACAACTTACAAGTTCGGCTGGGGTGGGATATTTCCATCTTTAACGCACAATGGACCTATACTCCCCTCCGGTCTATTGTACANCATCTCAAAGAATTTTCCCATGTTTGCACCCTAAAAGAATCATTCATNACATTAACACATTATTATATCAGATCACCTAAATTGATCCACAAAATGAAATATCAAATCATACCACAAATTCGTCAATTTTTTTCCTATTTCTTACACCCTTCCCCATTGAGTCAATCACATATAGTTCCAATGTGCTAATTTTGACTGCATAGCACCACCAGTGTTCATCATGGAGAAAGGGCATAAACACCTATAACCAAACAAAACCATCATGTCAATGCTTGAAGAATCAACTTTTGCCAAACATTACAATTACACAATAAACTAACTAACTCACAAAGTCTGCATTCGGAATGTCAGCAAGACCAAATATATCGGACCTCATATACGTCGTGTAACTACTCAGGGTGTACTTGTTCCGATATTCCGGCTTTCGTCTTCGAAAGTCAGCGAGAATATGCCCCTACCAACAATTACTAATGCATTCAGCATATGCACAATATTTATACAAAGCTAATCATATGAAATAAATTGATATGTACCGCATATATGAAATTGAAAATGAGCCTCTTNACTACACCGGTCAACTTTCTCTGGTTTTGCAACATCATCGTTGTAGCAAATAACACCACCTACAACACAAAACATGGCACAACCTTCAATCAACAAAAAAACAACATAACTAACAATTAACAAATCTAACATAACACTTACCAANTTATCAACATATTTACGCGGTCCTAAAGTCCGCATAGAATTTGTGTCCAAGAACGCCCCCATCATCTCACACACAACTCTGAAAATAATCACATGTTATTAACTGACACACATTTGTCTACCACAAAAAAATAATGAAAATCAAATCAATTACCTAATTCTTCTCTTATTGTCCCAATTAGAAACTGCAAGGTACAAACGATCAACATCGACATCGGACACACTAAGATAACCAGCATAACTACGCAGAGGGACAACAACCTGCGGTTCCAATCCTTCCGGAACATCGTCTACTTCATCATCGACTTCAATAAATTCCTGACGATGCTCGGAGGTTCCGGCTTCGTTATGTGTACCAGCTGCTTCTTCATCCCCACCTGCCGGTACTTCTTCCCCTAAAGGGTGGTCATCCTCTCCAACATCCACATCTTCGTCACCTGCACCAACTCCTTCTTCA
>NC_028358.1:5170852-5171610 GCF_000741045.1 Vigna radiata var. radiata
GTTTTTTCTTTTCTTTTCAAATCCCTTCCAAAATATTCTAACAAACTTGCTCCCCTCTAACCGACACCCCCTTCCACGTCACCATTCCCCATTTTATTCTCTTTCCTTTTTTCTTCTTTCTTTTTTTTTTACTCTTTTTCCTTTTTTTTGCTATTTTCATTTTCTTTTTTTTATATATTTTTTTGTTTATTTATTATTTTTTTCTCAAAAAGAATATAAAATATCAAATTAAATAAGATAATAAGAAACTAAATCATAAAAAACTAAGAATAATAAAACAAAAATAGGAAATAAAAATAAAATAAGACAAAAATAAAAATAAATCCTACTATTTAGTCACCCGGACGAAATTGGGTGTTGACAACTGCCCCTCTTTACTTAGATATTACTAGATAATATGAAAATTTGATATTTTCGTATTATTAGAGTAAAAGCTAAGTAAAGATAGAAACACTAATTTCGTCTGGGTTTCAAATGAGAAAGGGAAAGAATAAAAACTCGAGCTAGACTTAGGGGCCAGTATGGAAACTGGGCTTTGGGGGCCAGTGTAGAAACTGGGCTTTTTGGGCCAGTGAAACTGGACTTAGGGGGCCAATATGGAAATTGGGCTTGGAATCCAGTATGGAACTTGGACTTGGGGGCCAGTATGGAAACTGGGCTTTAGGGGCCAATATGGAAATTGGGCTTGGAGGCCAGTGCGGAAATTGGGCTTTGGGGGCCAATATGGAAATTGGGCTTTGGGGGCCAATATGGAAATT
>NC_028358.1:5172428-5173084 GCF_000741045.1 Vigna radiata var. radiata
CCAGTGTGGAAACTGGGCTTTAGGGGCCAATATGGAAATTGGGCTTGGAGGCCAGTGTGGAAACTGGGCTTATGAGATTTTGAAATTGCCAGATGAAATTAGGAGTTTGAAATTTTGAAATGGCCAGATGAAACTGGGCTTTTGAAATTTTGAAATGGCCAGATGAAACTGGGCTTTTGAAATTTTGAAATGTTTTGAAATTTTGAAATTGCCAGATGGAACTGGACTTTTGGGATTTTGAAATGGCCGGATAAAACTGGGCTTTTGAAATTTTGAAATTGCCAGATGAGACTAGGCTTTTGAAATTTTGAAATGGCCAGATGACACTGGGCTTTTGAAATTTCGAAATGGCCAGATGAAACTGGGCTTTTGAAATTTTGAAATGGCCAAATGAAACTGGGCTTTTGAAATTTTGAAATGGCTAGATAAAATTGGGCATTTGAAATTTTGAAATGGCCAGATGAGACTGGGCTTTTGAAATTTTGAAATGGCCAGATGAAACTGGGCTTTTGAAATTTTGAAATGGTCAGATCAAACTAGGCTTTTGAAATTTTGAAATTGCCAGATGAGACTGGGCTTTTGAAATTTTGAAATGGCCAGATGAAACTAGGCTTTTAAAATTTTGAAATTTCCAGATGAGACTGGGCTTTTGAAAT
>NC_028358.1:5173420-5194206 GCF_000741045.1 Vigna radiata var. radiata
TGGGCTTTTGAAATTTTGAAATGGCCAGATGAAACTGGGCTTTTGAAATTTTGAAATGGCCAGATGAAACTGGGCTTATGAAATTTTGAAATGGCCAGATGAAACTGGGCTTATGAAATTTTGAAATGGCCAGATGAAACTGGGCTTATGAAATATTGAAATTCATAATTTTGTGAAATGTTTTGCAATTTTGATAGAAATTTGACTTTTGAAACAATATGGCTTGAAAGAGAAAATTTGAATGTTATTCTTTTTGTATTTTTGAAGAAGAAAGACTCGATAACCATTCATATGAATGAAGAGGGTTTCGATCCGAAAAATTTCTTTTTATGAATTGATGAAAAACATTTGCATTTTTTCATTTCTCTTTGCTTGAGTCAGTCATCTCACTTGTAATTATCAAACTGGTCTTTATTTTGAAGATTTTGTGAAATCTGAGTAATGTCATACATCCGAGGTCTTAAATTTGAGATTATTTCATTTTGACTTTTTCTTTCGAGACATCAGTGCACACATGCTTAAATTTGTTGGCAAGCGGAGAAATGAGAAGGGTTTAGAGGAGAATGGGATAATTGTATGGACAAGTCATTCCTTATAATCCTCAAAGGAGATGTGATATGAGAATGTTAGGGTGAACACGAGATACACAAAGGGTGCCCCAGCTTGATGTTATGGAAAATGAGCTGNGGTTTGGATTCATGAAAGTTAGGGTGAGAAAATTTCAAATGAGATTTGCAAAGCTGCCCCAGTCTTGAGGTTATAGATTGATGAAAAACTTGTGTGAGACTCACAAAGCCGCCCAATTTTTTGTTTGCCTTTTTTCTTTATTTCTTGTGGTATGGGTTGATGAAAAACTCGGGTGAGATTCACAAAGTTGTCCCGGTTTTTTTTTTTTGTTTTTTTGAAAACGGGTTCTTGTTTGGAAGAAGTATAGGACATGAAAAGGATCGGCAAAAAGGATGGCCCCAAATTGGTTTGATTTTCTTTTTCACGCTTCTGGTTAGATGGTAGGGTGATCCCCTCTTCCCGAGACATTACTTTTTCTTCTCTTTTTTTTTCGACACATTGAAAATCATTTCCCCTTATCGCAAAATTAAGCTTCATGAAAACTTTAGCAAACATTATCCAATCTGCATGGACTTTATTAGACTTGTAATGTGGCTAAGGGCTAAAAGGTATTGAAAGAAAGGATATAAAGGCCCAAATGAATGTTTGTTAGTTATTATTTTTTGAAACAAGGGTTATCATCTAAGTATTGCATCAACTATTTGACTTTTTGATCACTTTGTTTTTCTTGAACTTTGGTTTTCATTCTTTTTGCTCAACATCACTTTGTGATTTTTTTTATTGTTTTTTTTCTTGTTTTTTACTCTTCTTGATGAATTCTCTTCGTTTGATCATTGAGTGCTCTTATTTGCATCATGAGTTGACTCCTACCTGATGACAACCCTCGCTTGGGGATGATTTTGAAAAAAGAATTTATTTTTGGTTCAAATAGGGTGACAATGGATATATTTTTGCTTGTAGGTAAAAACAAGAAGGCCACACATCATTTTGAACTCTGATTGCTTTATTTTCAAAAGATTAATTTTGCGACTGGATGACCTCAACATGAGTCATTTTTTTTTCTTTTCTTTTTGTTTCTTGCTTTTTCCTTTCTAGACTGCCCTTTCGGGTTTTCAATCTAGTGGGCTTATTCTTTTTTTTTTTTAATTTTGTTTTTCCTTTTCAATTTTTTTTTTAATTTGTCCTATGGGATTCAGGGATCATCCTACTAGCGCAAGCGAGAAAACCTTTGGTTAGGCCAATCTGCCCCAGCGAAAAGGTTTACTTTGTTATTGAGGGCAACGACGATGTTTGTTGAGGGGAAATCCTTTATTTTGGAAAGGTGATGGGTGAAGGTTTTCAAGCAACATGTGCACAAATGTTTAGAAAGGAAACGTCAAATTGTTATTTTTTTATTAGACATTTGACCTCGAAAAAGTCTGACATTACAACTTTTGATTTTTATTGCCATTCTTTTCATTTTTTTTATTCTTTTTTTTTTGCTATTTCCCAAAAACAAGAGTTGAACGATTTGCAAGAAAGACAAATGACTCAAGATTGTCTTCATTTTATTTTTCAATCAATTTTGTTATTTGCGGCTTTCGTGTTCTCCGTGACACCCTATTAGGACATGATTTCCAGTAAACCTTGGAGAAATCGTGTAATGAAAGTTCACATCAAAAGTCATGGATGAAAGCACAATATTAATGAGCATAGTCTTTACAGAAGGACAATTCAAAACATTAGCAAAGTAACATCAGTTTCACTTTTTACAATGACCTACGCTTTCTTATATAGACCTGGAGTCTTCTTCATTTGTTCATGGCATTCGCAGAGGCAAACTCACGCCTTGCCACAGTGTTGTATTGACTTTCTTCAAACATTAGACATCCGGAATCGATCAAAGATTGCACTTTATGCTTTAGAGCCTTGCATACCTCAGTTGAATGCCTACGCGCTCCTTCATGATAATCACACCTGACATTTATGTCATAGTTCTTTGGGTAAGGAGGTCGTACAGGCCTAGTGGGACAAACCTTTATGAGGTTATTGCGGAGAAGATCTGGCAGTAACTCCGTATAAGTCATGGGGATAGGAGTGAAATTGACGACTTTCTCATTCCGGTTGTGATTTCTCTGCTTAATGGTTCGGTTGGAACCATAGGAATGCGCCATCTGGGAATAGGCAGTAAAATGCAAATTTTTTATTCGTTCTTTATTCTTCTCATGCCGAGGACCATACTCATTCAGACAAGCTACCAGATTTGGATCTTGTGCAATTTTTCCACTTCTTATGCCACCCTCGACCCTTTCTCCAATTACCACTATATCAGCAAAACTCGAGGAGACACTGCTTATCATGTGCTCATAAAATGGTGGTTGTAGAGTATTCAGAAATATGGTGGTCATCTCTTTGTCACTCAGAGGAGGTTCTACTTGAGCAGCGATTTCTCTCCATCTTTGGGCATATTCTCTGAACGATTCAAATTCTTTCTTCACCATACTCTGCAGTTGTACTCTGTCAGGTGTTAGATCCTTATTATATTCATACTGCCTTAAAAATGCATCCACCAAATCCTTCCATGAGTGGATGTGGGTTGTGTCTAAATGCATGTACCAATTTAGAGCTACGCCAGTTAAACTTTCCTAGAAGAAATGAATCAAAAGTTTTTCATCATGAGCATAGGTTGTCATTTTTCTGCAGTACATGGTTATGTGGCTCCTTGGGCAGGTGTTTCCCCAATATTTCTCAAACTCTGGCAACTTGAACTTTGGAGGTATCACCACTTCAGGCACTAAGCATAGTTTTCTAGCATCTCCAAATTCAAACACATCTTTGCCCTCTATGACTCTCAACTTCTTCTCAAGCATTTCTAATTTTTCAAAATCTGTTGGTGTAAAAGCATAAGGTGAAGATTTTATCTTGGGTGATTTTGACATTATCACGTTCGCCATGCCTGCCTGGATTGTCTCCCCATGAATTATGGCAGTGTCTACCCAAGGCTTGTCTTCTACTTCAACTGTGTTATCTTCGGCCTCTTGGGTGTCAGCATGTCCCAAGTCCGCTCCTAAGAGTGGAGGGAAAGTCTATGCCTCTGATACTCTTGGTTGCGGTTGCGGTGCCAGCAAATCTCCAAGGCTTCGTAATGCATTCAGAGCCTCTAGGATTTGACTCATTTGTCCTTTCAGTTGTTGGATATCGACTTTCATCCCCTCTTGAACTTCTCCTTGGTTCTCCATGATTTTTCACTGGTTCATGTCCTTTAGGGTGTCTTGGAAACTTAGCCGTATTTTATTCTTAAACTGAATTTCATTAGATGAAATAAATTAAGATGAAAAATAAAAACGAGAAGGAAAAGAGAAAAGACAAAATAACACAATTGCTACAGCCAGAAATTATAAAGATGTGAAAACATTGCCAAACGTATAATCTGGAAATTAACATGAAATAAAGTCAATAGGATAGTTCATAAAACGTCCACGACATTAAAGTTCATCACATTGAAGGTACAGAATCTTGATCAACTATCACGAGTCCTAGCCATCACATTCTTCATTTCTCTCATCAGCTTATTGCAGTAACTGAGGAAAGTTTCAACCTTCTTAGGTGGGTTAAAGATCGGCATTGCAGACTCAGCATCTGCTAGTAACCCAGGGACATCTTTAATGGCTTCATTAGCAAAGGAGGCTAGCTGTGAGAAATTGCTCCTCCAGTTCTCTGTAACCCACCTTTGTTCGACGATACACTCCCTCATCTGATTTATCAACTCTCGATGTTTCTTCTCTGCTTCAGCCCGATGCCAGCGTTCCTTATTCAATTTTGCCACTGCTGCTTTCGCTTGTTGCTCGGCGTCGTCCACTCTAATATGGATTTTGCGCAGGTCCTCCATTGGTTTTTCCTTATCCCTCTTGAATTCATCACACATCTGTTTCATAACACGCTCTGATATCTCAACTGTATCATATTCCCGTTCTTTCAAGGCTAGCTCAGTTTTGGCCGCTACCAATTCTCTCCTTTGTTTTAATAACAACTCTTCACACACTTCATAGTTTTTCACACTATCTTGCTTAAGATTCGCATAATTGCGTTGTAGATTCTGAAGATTACCGGTCAACTTGATCTTTTCTAGTTTCATCTGCTCTAATTCGGCCTTCAACAGTTGCACTTCCTCATCTTCAGCCTTTTGATGCTGCTCTTCACAATCCAGATTAAGAGAAATTAACTTGAAAGGCAACCTCACTGTCTTAACCTCTCTGCAATCCAATGATTATAAGTAATTCTCTCATCAACAGTCCATGGCCTTGGGTCCCTTTCTGCACGAACAACGTTGCCCCAAGCATCCTTAATTTGACACAGCGCCTCAGCAAAGGTTCCTTTCTCATAATAGATTTGCAATGTGGCCAAAGATGCAGGTGTAGGTGCTCCTCTCATAGGCTACCCAAATTGCCTTTGTGCTAATACAGGATTGTAGTTAATACAACACCGAATACCCATGAGGGGCACATTAGGGTACCTCCCGCAATAATATATGATTTGCGATCTTTGCATCCAAAGGACATTCCATTTAATTTGCTCCACATTTAAGCTTGCACAGAGTTGCGCCCATTCATTTGTCCCTTTCATATTTGGTTTACACTGCAGTAGCTCATCCACGGGACATGTGGCATTCAAGGCATTCTCAATCACCCGAGAGACAAACCACACATACAACACTGGCAGACAACATAACATTTGTCCTCCCTTTTTCTCATAACAATGATTAAGGGTCCCATAAACTTCAGCTAGGACAGCGGTGACCGGATTCTCAGAGCGATCTTTGTATCCCACAAATGCATTTATGGTGACGTTGTCGATGAAGTTCTTGACGTTGGGAAAAAACATGACACCATAAAGGAGAAGGGCCAATACATCCATAAATGTTTCCCACCTTTCTTCTTCAGCCAAACGATGCAGGTATACCTCCAAGTATCCCTGAGGAAGGCCCCTCACTTTTCCTCTGGTTGTGAATTCCCTTTCCAACTGCATAGGGTGTATTTTTATGATTCTTGCTAGTTGCAAAACAAGGATATACTGCCCAAGGTAGTTGTATGGATTTTTTCCCTCAAGAGGTATACCTAAGATTTGCTCAAATTCTTCCACTGTTGGCACCAATCGGAAATCCCGAAAAGTGAAACATCTCAGTGGTGGATCATAATACTGGGCTAAGGTGGTAATTGCTGATGTTTGAACTTCCACCTCTATCAGGCTCAACAAATTCCCATACTCTCGCCTGAATGCATCCTTTTGGGTAGTATTCATTTTCTCCACCAGTTCTCTCAGACCATCCATATTACCTTCCTTTGCTTTGATGTCTATCCTTCCCTTCAAAATGCCTGAACTTGAAACCCACTTGACTTCAGACCTCATGTTAATTTCCATTTTATCTCGAAGGTTTAGTCACAAATTTATAATTTCCTGACTAGAACCAAAGATAAGACCATAAAACGCATGAGAAAGAGAAAGAAAGAAAGGAAAAAAACAAAAAAAATGGTGACATGCACAAAGTGCTAAATTTTATTAGACAAAAGTGAGGATTACAAGGCTGCACACATCTCCCTTTGTGCCCTAAATAAAGGTTCGACGCTTCAGATTGGGGGTCAAGTATATGCAACCTCACAAGGATAGTCTCTTGAACCTAGAGGTCGATGGTCACTAGAGCTATGGCCCCCTTCATAGTATCTCCACAACAGTCGAGTAATCAACTAGGTGTGAAGACACAAATGAAGAGAACAGACTCTAGCTGGAGTTCTCACGATAGCCAAACAGGAAGTACATCCCAGAGTGACACCGCTACACAACTCCTCTAATTCTAAGTTACGCTCAGACCCGGGTATAGGGCCGCACTCAATAGATGCACAAAGTGTGTGTGTGAAGGGAGAATGCAATGCACCCAAACCCTCACCTGCAAAACAACCAGAAAATTTTCCCAGGCAGATATAACATATTTTCTAGCCTAAGGTTCAATATTCAACAGTTATTGCAGTTATTCCAAATATCAAGCATAGATAGAGAAAAGGGAAAGAAAAACACAAAGCAAAACCACATCGAATTTGCGCATCTAATTAAATGGCCTAACTCTCACAACTCCCCAGTGGAGTCGCCATCTGTCGCAACCGGAAAATCGCGACGGGACGACGATCCAAAAAAGAAAATTTTTTAAGAAAAGCTTTTTGGAGTCGCCACCATAGTTTATTCTGGAAAACTACGGAAAAACCATAAAATGATAAGGCAAGGTCTACGAAAACTAAAATTCGGGTTCGGGAGTCGGTTACGTGTAGGGTAGGTGTTAGCACCCTACAACGCCTGCCCGAAGGCAGTACCTTTAATTAAATACGCGAATAAGGATGTGGTTTGCAAAATGTTTAACTATCCTAAGAACAACAAAACAAAGAAACAAAAATATTTTTTAGGTTTTTGAGCCCGACAAGGATTGACCTTGTTCCTACGTATTCTCATTCAAAATGAGAAATTAGGGTTACGTAGTTCTTTCTGAAAATTTGTTTGTTGTTTGAAAATTGAAATTATTGGTATTCTTATGTAAGCAAGAAGAAAAGGTTTTCTAGCACAAGGACGATGCGTGCGATCACACCTGCGCTAGAATAATATTTTTTAATTTTATTTATAGAAAGGAAAGGATCTTCTAGCACAAGGACGATGCGTGCGATCACACATGCGCTAGAACCCTTAAAATAATATTTTTTAATTTTATTTATAGAAAGGAAAGGATTTTCTNCGAGAAAAGGAAAAGAAACCGCGAAACTGAAAATAATCAAAATTTCATTCCAACTTTGCCCTTCCTTCAGAATTAAAAACCATATATTTTTTAAAAGAAAAGCACCCAATGACACACTGACACCTGTCCAGTGTCAAAGTAGTGTCAAATAAGGGTGTTGAAATATCATTTCGCAAAGAAAAAAAAATGTGATACACCACCTGCAGCGCTTTTAAATGCGCAGTCTTCAACGTACTGCCCCATGTCCCCCACTTTAGGGTTGTTGCTACGTCCATTTAAGTATCCACTGTGCAATGTTCTCTCTCCACGTTCCCCACTTTACGATTCATCTGCTTAAGTGCTTAAGTACCCAGTATTTAAGTTCTTCAAGTAACCTTCCTACATTAATCTTCCTCTAAAATCCCTAACCATCCTCCAATGGTTGATCGTGTAAAGAAGAAACAAAAGACGTCTTCTTCTCGTGCTGCACGTCGTCGCCAATATGAGAAATTTGCTATCCATTTTTTCAATCGTGAAATCTTGGAAAGCAAATATCTAGAAAACGAGTGGTTCGAAGGTCGAAATTTCTAATTTTACGACATATTGTTCAAGGTTGGGCTTGTGGAATTTGTTTCCTTACAAAGAGATTTCTATCCAGAATTAGTAAAAGTGTTCTACACCAACATGGCCATTTCGGGTATCAGTGTTATTCGAAGTGAAAAGGATCAAAATCAAAATAAGCCCTAAAGTATTTAATCAGCTAACTTTACTCCCATCCGGTGGTGTTTGTTACGAAGCAAGAATTGTTGATGAGTGGAAAGAGCACTACGATTCTATAAGTGCTCGTCAACTAGTATGTAGAGATGATGCTGACATACATGGAAGAATTCTGGCAGGGCTATGAAGGTACAATCTAGGATTCTTCATTACGTTCTGACTCCAATATTACTTCCTCGTGCAACCAATAATGGTCCGGCATCGGAAGAGGACATTATGCTCCTCTGGGCCCTTTTCAATACCATGAAAATTAACGGGGGACATCTTATAAGAAACAAGATGAAAAAGGCATTAAAGGACAATGCGAAATTGTCATATCCTCATTTGATAACCATGTCCTTGGAGCTGTTTGAAGTCCCCACTCAAAGTGATCCTTGTACGCAAATTAAGTCCAGACAAAGGATAGGATTTGAAGTTATAGGGTCATTTGGTTATGTCCAGAAAGAAGAAGGAGTGTGGATTCCAAAAGAGAACCCCTCAATCAACAACGTCAAGTCAGAGTACAAGAATATAATGATGAAGGTAGTTCTTCTACATCACTAAATGATGTACTCAACCGCATCCAAGAAATGCAGACTTTCGTTGGTTCAAGATTAGACTCCTTTGATACGCGTTTTGAAAACTTGGAGATGACCGTGTGGACAAAATTTGATGCCTTTCAAACGCAATTTTCAAACATGGAGCTGGCCATGGGAACAAGATTTGAGACGCTCGATTCGCGACTTGGGCACATTGACAAACGAATGCAACATTTCTGCACCCACTTTGATAACGATCCTCATCCTTAGAATTTATTATTAAGATTTCTTTATTGTTATTATCAACTTTTGTTCTTTAGATGACTATGATGGTATTTCAGTATTGTAATGTTTGTTTACTAATGAAGTGTTTTATGGAAAATCAAAGTTCTCGTAATGAATGTTTACATCAACCTTTTGCGGATTATGGTTCATAAATACGTAGATGAATAAACCAAGTTGTGTGATGTAATTGTAGACAACAAATTGAACTGAATTTCAATGCATTTATGGAATAAAATTGTAATTTTAGACAATGGTCACCTATGTTGTCAAAAGTGGCTCCTACAGTACCAATAAATGTACAAATCCTCATTTTTTGTCGTGTAATCGTTTACAACTTTATGGTAAACGATTACATGGTACTTTTCAATATGCAAACGTTGCAGCACGTAACCTACCTTATTCATCTCATAATCTTTGTTCCTTTTTGCTAAATAAGTGAAAGGAAAGACAATGACCATGCTTGATTTTCAATTACTTTCGTCTCCCAATCAATGAAAGTAAAGCCAATGAACATGTTTGATTTGAAATTAATATCCAATCGTAATAAATGATATGGAATGCATTCACCATCTTCAACATTTGGGTGGTTAAATCTTTTAAGGACCATTAAATTTTGATTCTTTGGTTGGTGAAACGGATTGACTACAATAATGGTACATCAAAAGGCACAATAATGGTACATTAAAAGGCATTCAACTGTCCAACATTTTCCCAATGCCATTCTTTATTTTCCTATTGCAATGCTTTGACCAAATCAGTTGGGACTGTTCAACAAACACATCAAGGACCTATAAATTCCTTTTTGAGGCATCTGTCAAATGAACTAAGACAAGCATATCGACACTTATATTTTCTTCTTTTCAAAATAATGGTTGCATCATCAAGTGCAAGAATGTCAACAATCTTGTGGGAGTTTTTCACCATCCACCTCACAAATTTGGTAAACATGTTGTGTTTTCTTATAAATTTCTTCAAGAATGTTATATTATTCTTATTTTCAAATATATCACTGTAGGATTTTTGGTATGTGGATAGGCATTTCGTTGTAGCTTTTGAAAATGAATTAGGAAGTACGTGGTCGTTGCTGAACAATCACGGTCACACACATTTGGTTACTTATAACATGAACACATTAGATCTTAGAATTACGACTGGATGGTGTCAATGAAAAAATATACCATGAAAGGCTTAATGATGCCCACATCACCTTCCAGTATTTGGGTGACAACAATTTCAAAATTATAATTTATTTTGATCCTTACACAGACAATAGTAGGGAATATTTCATTGATCGGTGTACTTATGATCCTCATTCCTCATTGTTCGCTGTCAAATTGACTAAATCACAATGTGAAGGAAGTCATTTGGTACGTATGAAATAGTTCAAAATTATCAAATTATTTTTTATCAGTAATAATATTTCGCAATGTAATTCACTTCATATTGATTCTTTCATAGGACTTGCGTACTAAATTTGGGAATGAAATTAGGAACAAAGGCTTCACAAAGGTTGTGCTTCTTGGTCATAAGGATGACATCCTGTGCAAGGTTTTGGTTTCACATACTAGGAATTCAACAAAGTTTAGAAAAGGGTGGAAAGAATTTTGCATCCAATATGGCTTGAACGAAGGAGACGTTCTTGTCTTCGAGGTTGACCACCATTGTCATGATATTATAGTAGAAGTTCACATTAATGGATGTAGCTGTTATGTTAACCAACCAATATCAGTGTGAATCACAAACGACAAAAATAATTTATGTTCAAGTCTTGTAATTTATATATTTCATCATAAGTATCTTTATGGTTTCTTGGACTGAATGACATGGTGAACTAACCAAATTGCTTCCTATATGCAACATGGGGTGCCCAAACATGATTTATCACACCCAAGTCACACCTAAAGAACAAAAACCCAACAAAACACTTGAATCTTTGCAAAAAGTTAAAATGTTCAGACACTGGTCTCCTCTATACTAAAAATTGGCTCCTGCAGCACAACTTTCTGCACAAATCTGAATATTTTCACGCGTAAATGTTTACACAGCTGCTGTAAACGATTACCAGTGCATTTTCTGCTGCACTTGTTGCAAGACTTTAACCAAGTACTTGTACTCAGTATAATTGTTTCCTATATGCAACATGGGGTGCCCAAACATGATTGATCACACCCAAGGCACACCTAAACAACAAAAGCAAAACAAAACACTTGAATCTTTGCAAAAAATTGAACTATTCAGACACTGGTCCCCTCTGTACTAAAAGCCGGCTCTTGTAGCACAACTTTCTGTACAAATTTGAATATTTTCACGCGTAAACGTTTACATAACTGTTGTAAACGATTACCAGTGCCTTTTTTAGTCAACCAGGTTATTCTACTCAACAAAAAATGTTTCCTATGTCCACATGCATTGTTTCATTCATCCATTAAATCCATCAATACTAAAAAAAGAAGCCAACTTTAATCATTAACAATTCGATCAAAACATCATTTTCGAATGACAATAACATATGCAATTCAATTAACTGTAATAATATGTCAAACAAGGAAAGTTGCATGTAAAACTAATTACAATCCAAATTACAAAACATCTCTTCGTGTAAGACTAATTACAATCCAAATTACAATCCAATTAAGAAAATTATACTATTGTCACTCATTTTTTATTCTAAGCAATCCAGTGTAAGGAGTCCTAAGGGTTATGCTCTTGTAACGCTGGTGGGCTGTCGCAACCCACACAAATTTGATATGCAAATAAATGCAGTATAGCTAGGGAATGACCCCTAGGTCGTCTCCCAAAGACCAATTTTGCGGTTCAAGAATCGAGTCTAACACGAAAGGGGGGGTTTGTGAAAAGGGTTTTGCAAAAATTAAAGAAGTCGATAAAGACACAGATGCAAACAAACTAATTTAAGCTAGCATGGTAATTAAACTAACACTATTAAAAACCTTAGGCAACATTCAAACAAAATAAAATAAAATACTAGACCCCAACAAGACAACAAACAACTACCTAACACAGTTAAAACTATTAAATGAAAAACTAAATTAACAAGATGAAACACAATTAAACATATAATATAAAATATTCTATGACAAAGCAAACAAGAAATAATAAACTTTCTCTACCAACTCACGTCACACGTGTTCAACTACCAAATGAATTAAAATGTCTCCATGTGGTGTTACCCCTAGGGCGTTACGACTTGACTGTGAGCTTCATTTTTCCCAGAAAATAAATTGAAGGTCCACAAGGGAATCTGCCGAGACCGTGCTCCATTTCAAGCTTAAACGTTTTTCAACAACCCAATTGAATGCAAAGAATAGGTATTGCACAAGTGTGGCCCACATCTAGAGATGTTAGACGTGCTGCACCAATTTGAAAGCAGCCTAATTGACAAACTTAAGTCCTCACATCAAATCTAATCAGCCCATGTGCTTAAAATCTAACTATCACATCAAAGGAAATTGGCATGTGAAATGCTCAAGCTTAATTCAAAACCAGAACTCTCTTTCACAGTACAAGAATACTTCAATATATGCAATGATGTGATGGAACAACAAAATAAAATGCACACACGCTGCAGCTATTCTTTCCAAAACCCAAAAGCAAATGTTTCATTCCAAAGTAAATGAATCACCCCTCCATCCTAGCTGTCACGGTGAGACACTCAATGCAAAGTAAATGTTAATGTAAAAGTAATGCTCAGTTTATAAAAGAAACTATCACTTCAATCAACCCCTTCCCATCAGCCGAGAAGATCAAATCTCCAGAATGTATGAAAGCAACATTGCACACGTATCTACTTGCTGCCAACGTCCATCACCTCAAGCTGCAAATTTTTTATCAACGTTGAATTCTCAATGGTTAATGAAATAAAATAAAGCAATTTCCTTCAAAGACCGTGACGTCTGTGCATCCACTTTTGCAAGCATCAATTAATTTTCTTATTCCTTCATTAACCACGGTACAAGAATGTAGTTCTCGAAGAAAGAGCATGAAAGGTAACTAGCAGCTAGACATGACCACTACTTGAAGAAACCAACGCATCCCAATGCAAGGAAGGGACCCATGCTGCAACTTCCTGCACCACCTAAGCCGCAATACTTTCCAACAATGAAAAACGAGAAAGAAAAATGTGTATTTCCTTTACATCCCACAATTTGTAATAGCCATTGAACACAATGCAACATCTGAAAGTTATTTTTCATTCACCAAGACAACCAGCGTCCATTACAGAGCTCCTCCGAGAAAACATTTCAAAAAGTAAAAATTGAAGTGTGTCGGCTGCCCCCAAATCCCTAGGTCTGAGAATGTTTTTAAGTGGATGGGGTCCACCTACAATAAAACCCTAGAGCCATGTCATCCCCCTTTACAATTGGGCCTAGTCTATCACTACCAAAAATTGGCCCAAAAATACAAAACTTAGTTTAAAAAGCTTAATCTACTAAATTAAAATTTGACTAATCCTAAAGTGTCTTTGTGGAGAGTCTTGAATGAATTGATGTCCTCTCTAGTGTCCAAAATTGTATCTCCCAAATTTTCCTGTAATTAATAATGCAAATAATTAGTTCAGAATATTCAAATTAATTAAAATTAGAATTTCCAGTCAAATTAAGCACTATTATCAAAAACGGAAAAATACCGAACATTTAGGAACAATTCCCCGATTAATTTTAGCACAATAAACTAAGTGAAATTAATAAAATATCAACTCATCAAACGCCTTCGTGACCCCTTCCTCACATATGTCTTCATTGGAGATGGATCGGCGGACATGCCTCCCAGGGAGATGGACGGTTCTTCACATGGCACACTCTGTCCACGATCCTCTGGTCTTCTTCGTCTAGCTTTCTCTTCGGCCACCACTTGCTCCAACACAACAACCTTCCTTTTAAGTTCTGCAACTAGATTTTGTTGATGCTCTATGGTATGCATTACACTCTCTTTGAGTTTTCTTTTCAATAGCTTCTTTGTTGATGGTTTGTCATCTTTCATTTTTGGTCTTGGTTGGTCATCCTTCTTATCTTCATTGTACCAACATCAACATCATGATGAACCTGAAATTCAACAATTCATATGATACTAGGAAGACATATATCATAACATAAATCACTCAAACAATAAAGATCATACCACACCACTCTCCAAAGCTCCTTTCACGACGTTGTCTCCCAAATTTATATTCATCCAATGCAATATTCTAGGANATTTTTCTATTTGNCCTNTGGGAGGTATAAAATTCTCACAAAACCATACCTATACAAATTTCATCATCATAATTGTTACTCAAAAACACAATTCAAGCCACAACCCAAAATAGGAAATCAATACATTCAAATTACCTACAACATGTAAGTGCAACCATCGACATAAACGTTACTTGTACCTTTTCTTTCTTCAAACCATCTAACACTTTGCACAAACTATGTACCAAATAACGATACACTAAAGTACCCCAACAAAAACTACCCAAACCACTTAAATAATCAACAATTTGAAACAAAATCAGAAACACTTTTCCGCTACGTTGGGGAAATAATAACTCAAGTATCACAACCAATATATACAAACTACAAAAATGAGAACAAGGTATTTTTTTCTTACGTTTTATCATCAAATATTTGTATACCAAATCCAAATCTCTCATTCCTTTGCCTACATATTTCACACATGTATTTGTTTTCATTTTTTCATTGAAGTTAATATCTTTATCATGTGAACTCAATCCCAGACATAAACAAAATTCCTTCTCATTCATAGACACAAGTTTATCTCCAATTAAAAAAGAACCACTGGAATCCACCCACTTAACCAATAACTCACTCAATATATTCCTACCTATTCTAACTTTATCACTCAAATCTAAGAACCAACGAAAAGGAGTCTCTGAAATGAGTGATTGGTTCCTCTGTCAAGCATTCGTTCAAAGTAGAAATATACTTTGTAGAAAATGAGTGATGTACCGTCAACTGCATCAACCACAAAAGTTAAAAACCCAAAACAAACACAACTGCAAACTTAATACATAAGGGAAAAACCAAATGGATAAAGGAATACCCATTTTACCTTCGTCGGAGGAGGAACCTGGTTAATGGAACTCGCCATTTCGCACAACGAAGAGAGCGACAACGACAGCGAAGCACAAATGTGACAGCGAAGACGCGACGACCAGAGCGAAGACTGAAAAAGACACCGGCTGGAGCAAGGACAGTGACATAGCGAAGACAGAGAAATGCAACGATGATGGAGAAATGGGAACAACGAGAATGTTTAACTCTAATGAAATAGGAGAAGGGCAACCATGGAAATCAAAAATCCAATTTTCCTCCCTAATCTTGACGTCAGTTTTTATTTATTCAAAAATATCCAATAGCAACACGATACGTGGCAGTGTCAAAATGGTGTCAAGAAAGTGGTGTTAAAACATCGGGACGCAATAAAATTCAACATACAATTTTAATCACCCAATTAGTAGAACATCATCTCCCATTCACACATATCAAAAGATCTTTCTCACTCACACCACTAACTCGGACTTGGCCAAACCCTTTACAATATAGTATAAATGTCGAGTCATGAAAAGTCATGCACCTGTGTGGTGAAACAACTAACTCACTCAAAGTTGTCACACAAGGTTAGTCTTTAAAACACCCTTTACCACCATGAAGAAAGGCTCCCAAGCTAAGACCTCATACTCCTCTCACGACATGACTCACCACTCTCTAATTGAGCATGAATGATCATTAGTGTCAGGATAACCCCATATCACACATATGTCCATACGCTTTCACACTTGAATAATACATCAATACATAAAAATATTGATCATACATTAAAGAAATAGAAACACCCATGCAAGTCATAAAAAATATACAATAACACAATTTATTCATAGCATATTGATACTCATATTTAGGTAAGGAAAAAAGCTCTCAAACCCTCACCAACTCCAAAAGGATCCAAAAGCCCCAAAACAACCTAAAGAACGGAGTACCATATTATTTCGTGAGAAATATAAAAAAAAAAATGTACTACGGTATAAAGAAAAAATATACTCACCTGACTCAATAAGTTAGAATCTTAACGCTGATAATGTATTTAAATATGATTCCAAAATATAAATAAAGAACAGAGAATATAGAGTAAAATACGTGGTTTATCAATAAAATTAAAAAATATATATTATGTACAAAATGCAATACCAATGATACAACTCAAAGCTTAAAGATAACAAATATATGACTAACATAGGACGTAGAAAGCTAAAGGACAATAAAAAAAATAATTCATAGTAGTATTTAGTTTGTTGTAATTAATTAATTGCAATTGATGATGTTTTTTATTTGTAAAGTATAGATATGAAAGAAACAGAAGACATATCATTGTTGAATCTAGAAACTGGTTAAGGAGAAAGTGTAACATTTAGGTAGGCTAATGTTCTTTATTTATTACGTTTTTATGCATCTTTTGCATTATATCAAGATAGTTTATTAACTCAGACCGGATATAAGATTGGACTAAGCCAGAAATATTACAGCTTGATAAAAGAAAGAAACAGGTTACATCTTTGGGTGAATACTGCACCTGTTTTCAGCTGTTTGTCCAATTAAATAGTTTCCAACTACCAGATTTTCATAGCTCAAAAGTGAAACTCAAGTATACCATAGCTCAAGGCAATAACTGAATGAGTAATAAGAAATATAATTCATATTTACGCATATGAATCTGCTGTATGAAACAAAAATAAGCATGTAAAGCAACAAATTTGGAAATCCTTTAGAATATTAGTTTTAGTCCACGATAGAAACTTACTTTAGAATATTAGTTTTAGTCCACGATAGAAACTTACAGTACAATATCATTTAGAAATTGTGCGAGTTTGGGAGATGCACAACATTCCGCAAACTAGCTATTTTGGTCTCTCCCACTTCACTGCATTCTTTTCTCATTTATGTTATATTCCCTTTTGCAAGACTAATTAATTAAGTAATAAAAGAGATCACATTTCAGCAACCAAACTTTGCTTTTGAGCTCGAGATTCAGAAAGGCTTCCATTAGTCCACTTCTTCAGCATCTCTAATGCAGCCTTGGGCTGGTCCATTGGAACCAAGTGACCCGCATCATGGACCTGTTTTGGTCACAGAAGACTTTGAACTGAATAAACATTTTCACTGATCACGTGCAGAGTCAAAAAGGAATTTGATAAATAAATGGAGTGTGTATTTAACTTGTTAAGTTTGGTATTAGCACTGCACAAGCAAGAATTTAAATTTGAACATAGCAGAAGAGGGTTCGATTAGCCCGCACAAAATGGTTATTCATTAGTGTAAATCAATCGCCCTTAATTTCAACATGTCCGAATTATTAACATTGAAAGCACTAGTTAACTTTTCAACCTTTATCACCTTTAATTTGTGTATAAAGTTAAAATTGGGGTAAATAGCACAGCTAGTATCGTATATCTTAAAAGTTTTGGGGTATCTCACACACAAGACAATGTTAAAGAAGGTAATCTATAATACTTTCCTGCTTACGTAGAGTATGGCCTATTCAAGATGGTATTGATAGTTTTTGTTTGATATATTATCTTTATCTTTTATTTTAGTGAGTTTGTTATTATTTCTTATTTGTATTTTGAGTTTAGTCTATATTTCTTCTATGATAAATAAATGATTCTATATGTATATTCAACACAAGGAGATTAATCTACACATAGTTTTCACTATATTCAACATGGTATCTAAAGCTTAAGGTTCTTTTGAAGAAAATTCTTTTTTGCCTTTGTCACTATAACGATGCCATCTACTGCTACCGGCAGCACTGTCGTCTACTATCATCATCTACACCATTGTCTACCACTATCACTACTGGAGTTCCAGTTTCGACCAACGATCACACAGTTTTTATCGTCTCAACCAGTTGACCACCATGTTGTCATCAACGCATTCATTGGAGCTCTTATGCACTCTCAGTGCCTTTTGAAGTTGTAGATTTGTTCCTTTTCCGTCGTGCGTGTGGCATGTCTCGTCTCCTCTTAGGCAGTGATATAGAGTGTCGAAGTCACTCTTTTTCCTCTTTCAAGTTCATAGTGCGTGATCACACGTTCCATCTCCTCTCAGGCAGAGCTATTAAGAGCATCAAGGTTGTTCTTTTTTCTTTTTCAGATGCCTTGATTGGAAAATCTTGGAATTTTAAGGTTTCTCTCTCATGTTCATCCATGGCTTCTTCCGCTGCCGTCTTTTATGACTTCTCTTCAGTAACCATTGTGTTTGACTTGTTTATATATGTTTTTTCTCCCATGGTAAAGATGGTTTTTGTTAGTTTATTTATAGCCGTGGTGGTTCTTCAACAATTACATCTTTATCCACTGATGTCAACAATGCATTTCTCAACGACAATTTCAAGAAGAGATTTACATGGTGTAACCTCCTGAATTTGTTACTCAGGGGAGTCTTCTATGTTGGTATTTTGTTTTCTGCGTCATTTTCGCAAACCATTAACAATTTCACTAAGTCTTTATGGATTATATTTGTAACAAGCTTGGTACATACGATTTATATGCACTAACTTAAGGGGAGTGTTAGATATATTATCTTTATCTTTTTCCTTTAGTTAGTTTGTTACTATTTCTTATTTATATTTTGGGTTTAGTCTATATTTCTTCTATTATAAATAGAGGACTTTATATGTATATTTAACACGAAGGAGATTAATTCATATATACTTTTCACCATATTCAAAAGTTTTCATAGTGCAAGTGTTAATAAGTTTATGTGGGTAAGAGAGAAAAGAATACCTTAAGGAAACTCAGAGGTCCATAGCTCTTCAATAATCCGGCTTCTGACCCATCAACAACGAAAGGAACTTCAAGTGAGCTTGTAAATTCATTCTTACCAGACCATTCGAGGGCGTGAACCCATCTTGAATTACCTACTCATTGCCAAGAAAAGGACCATTAATTCATTCATTGCAAGTTATAATAAATATGAATATTTAATTTCTCAATAGATCTTAAAATTCATTGCAAGGTGTCCATCACTCAATTCGAAGTCCATCATTTCTTCATCTTGACAAGAGTAAATACGTACCAAGCCAGTTGCAGATTAGATCATATTCCCCGGCATAAATAAGTAAATTGATTCCATCCTCAAGAAGGGCAGGAATACCAACTTCAAGATTCCTCATCCAGTCCACCAACATGGCCATATAAACTTCAGTGCTACAGGAAACAAAATGAATTTTCCCAACCCCCAGTGAGTCCCGAACAGATTTTTGTTTCAGGAACTTCTCCATGTTTGAAAAATCATAGCAAAGGCTCCCCTCACACTTTTTTCTGATATCATAGTACTGCAGCATAAGTATATTTAGTTGCCGGTAACAGTAATGAATATACTGACACACTGCTTCAAGATCCAAATGACCATAAATATAAGGATGAGTTTCTTTCTGATATGTTACTAGCATAAATGACTTTTTTTAACATATTTCATGAAATTCCTCTGCTAAGAAACAATTAAGGTGTTTATAGAAAAGATCTTTTGCTTGGAAAATGGTTAATTATCTGCTTGCCTACTTGTAGAGAGGGGAATAAATCAATTTAACTAAACGTGACAAAGTCAGCTGTCAACCACACCAGAAAAGTTTGTTTACTCACATTTGCGTCTCCGGCATGCAACATGATGTCACTGAATATGAGATTGCAAGCTACGTATGCAGCCACGCAAGAAGTTTTTCCATTAGTGCCTGAAAGGATAAAAACAAGTGAAAGCACTGGTTCAGTGAAAATCAGGCAGTGATCTTGACTTTTACTTCCTGTGAGAATGATCACTTGATCAGAACAATAACTACCTTACATGATCGCTAGAAATAACCAAACTTATAATCTTACTATACACTTCCATACCTAGAGTTGTCCGTGGATTTCATAAGACTTCCAAATAATTCAGAAATAGCAAATTGTTAGTAAAGTTTACAATAATTATATATTAAAAAATAATAGTTTGTGGACAAGGAATACACGAGTATATGTATATGGGTTTTGATGCATAATATAGAAAGTGGTCAGAAAAATGGGACTTCTAACTGATAGACCGCCCTATATTGAAGAACTATATTAGATATTTTTTTTAAAAATACTGTTTCTACTTTCTACCAATAATTATCGTAACTGCCCCTAACTCTCACCTACTATCGTTACCCTCGCTGAAAATCAGCCGTAATAAGGTTATTCTATTCCATTCAATAGAAATGTTGTAAACTCCTCTCTTCCACGTCTTGTGGTCTTAATCGAGAAAATATGCTTCCCCACCAAAATCACTATAATTTACGCACTTTTAAAAGTTTAGATTGTCTACTAAACGTTATCATTGGATATAAATCCAGGTCATGCAGATGTCATGAGCAAAAGGTCAACTCAGGTTGAGTGTTAAATGGAACTTCTATAAAAAAAAAAAGTGATATTTTGTCCATTATTTCAAATACGGTTTAATACTGGAAATGATTTGATAGGCATAAGAAGTATTAGATATTAAGTTGTGTTTATGTTAATTACGGAAACATAGACCCCATGCTTATTATGTTATTTTTACATATTCATTTGTATTTGGACTTAGCTCACATTCTTATTATTATAAATACATTACCCTATGTGTATGCAAAGACACACAAGGGAGATTTCTCTTCATCTCTTTGTTGAAAATAGCAAACTTAAATACATGAAACTATATTAAGAAATTTCTTTACGTCCGTATATTTTTTAATGGTCATAGTTATAGTTGAATGTAAACCATTATTTCTTTAGTAGTTAGAAACTTATATAAAGAGCTTCTTTATTCAAAAGAAATAATAATATAATAACAAGTAGTTTGTTATAAAGTTTCTTCCCTTCTCCTATTTTAAGTATTTTA
>NC_028358.1:5194213-5223834 GCF_000741045.1 Vigna radiata var. radiata
TAAAATACTTAAAATAGGAGAAGGGAAGAAACTTTATAACAAACTACTTGTTATTATATTATTATTTCTTTTGAATAAAGAAGCTCTTTATATAAGTTTCTAACTACTAAAGAAATAATGGTTTACATTCAACTATAATTATGACCATTAAAAAATATACGGACGTAAAGAAATTTCTTAATATAGTCTCCTATATTTAAGTTTGCTATTTTCAACACGCCCCCTCAAACTTGAATATTCTTCATTTGGTAGCTTGATTCCAAGCATTGCTCTAAACTTTTCAAACAAATTGGCCTTCAATGGTTTAGTCATTATGTCTGCAACTTGTTCTTCAGACTTGTAGAATTGGAGTTCAATTTCTTCTTGCTTGATCAACTCCCTAATGTAATGATAACGAATATCTATATGTTTGCTCTGTCCGTGGAACACAGGATTCTTCGCTAATGCCATAGCGGATTTGTTATCACATTGAATAGTCGTCGGATCAACTTGAATATCTTTTAACTCTTAATATTCTACGTAGCCAAACTGCTTGACATGCTGCTGATGTTGCTGCAATATATTCTGCTTCTGCTGTTGATAGAGCCACCACTTGTTGCTTTTTAGAAGACCATGATATAACTCCATTTCCCAAATAGAATACATATCCTGAGGTGCTTTTACGANTTTCAATATCACCTGCCCAATCACTATCTGTATAACCTACTAAATTGTAGTCATTTGAGTAAGTATAAAAGATTCCATAATCTCGAGTTCCATTGAGATAACGAAGAATTCTTTTAGCTGCTTGTAAGTGTGACTGATATGGTTTCTCCATGAAACGACTTATTAGTCCAACCCCATAAATAATATCAGGTCTAGTGGATGTTAGATACCGAAGACTACCCACTATACTTTCGAAATAGGTTGAGTCCACAAATTCTCCACTACCAACTTTCTTCATCTCCATGCGTTCTGCAACTGGAGTTCGAATTGGGAAAGTTTCGTCCATCTTGAATTTTTTTAAGATATCAGTGGTATATTTTCTTTGCGAAACAAAAATACGATCATTACTTTGTTGTACTTCAATGCCAAGAAAGTATGACATAAGTCCCATGTCTGTCATCTCAAATTGTTGTATCATGGCCTTCTTGAATTGAACAAACATTTCCTCACTATTCCCAATGAATATCAGGTCATCTACATACAAACACAAGATCAAAAGTTCACCCTTTGTCTTATGTTTTATATATAATGTATGCTCATGATCACATTTATGAAAACCATCGTCCACTAGATATGTGTCAATACGAGAATACCAAGCACGTGGTGCTTGTTTTAACCCATACAAAGCCTTTTTAAGATGATAAACTTTCTTTTCATCTCCTTTCTTTATAAAGCCAAGTGGTTGCTCAACATATACTTCTTCTTGAAGTACACCATTCANAANTNNTGACTTTACATCCATTTGATAGATGTTCCATTTATTTTGAGCTGCAAGGGATAAAATCATTCGCACATTCTTGAAACTGGTGCAAATACCTCAAAATAATCAATTCTTGGCTTTTGCTTGTAACCCTTTACTACTAATCTTGCTTTATAACGATCCACCTTACCATCGGGTTTATACTTTGCCTTGTACACCCATTTAACTCCTATCGGCTTCTTTCCAATTGGTAGGGTAGTAAGTTCCCAGGTCTCATTTTTTTCTATTGAGTGGATCTCCTCTTTCATGGCTTGGATCCACTTTTCATCTGCTGCTGCATCTTGAAATGAAACTGGATCACAATCTGCAAACATACAAAAGTTTGCTAGAGAATCTTCATTCAAATCATTGTCGTCATCATCGTCTCTTCCTAACACATAATCTTGCAATCGTGCTGGTGGCACATGTCTTCTTTCTAGACGTCCTGATGGCCTTGAATCTGTTGCTTGTGGGTAAGTATAAACTGTTGATATTGGATTGCTAAATGAGGGAGAAGTTTCTAGAAACATCTCATTTATTGGTGCTTCATTGATAATGACAGTATTATTATTATCATCATCCCACTGCCATTCTTCATCTTCAATAAAATGAACATCCCTACTAATGATCACTTTCTTTGTTTCTGGATTATATAATTTATAACCCTTTGTTACATCACTATATCGAATGAAAATACATTTCTCACTTTTATTGTCAAGCTTCTTCTTTTCATCAGGTATATGGGCATATGCAATGCACCCAAATACACGTAAGTGAGACACATCCGGCTTATTTCCAGTCCATGCTTCTTGAGGTGTTCTTCCTTGGACACTTTTTGTCGGACACCTATTCAGTATATAAACAGCACATGCAACAGCTTCTGCCCAATAAGGTTTTGGAAGATGCTTTGCTTTTATCATACTTCTAGCCATCTCAAAAATTGTTCTATTCTTTCTTTCAGCTATACCATTTTGTTGAGGTGTATAACTTACGGTCAATTGACGATGAATTCCTTCTTTCTTGCAATAATCATTAAACTCATTCGTTGTGAATTCTCCTCCTCTGTCTGATCTTAATGTTTTCAGACATAATTCNCTTTGTTTTCAACAAGCGCCTTAAACTCTTTAAATTTGTTAAACGCTTCACACTTTTCTTTCAAGAAATATTCCCATATCTTTCTGCTATAATCATCAACAAAAAGTAAAAAATACCTTTTATTTCCAACTGACTCTACCTCAAATGGTCCACATATATCAGTGTGAATCAATTCTAAAGGTTTCTTTGCTCGCACAGACTTTCCAATTACAAACGAGTCTCTATTATGCTTGCCAAGAATACAACCTTCACATGGATTATCGGGAGCATTAATGAGTGGAAGGCCAGTCACCATTTGCTTCTGTACCAATCACTTCAAACCTCTGAAGTTCAAATGACCAAAGCGAAGATGCCATAACCAATTGTCATCCTTTACCATAGCTTGAAAATTCATCAAAGATCTCGTTTGAAGTGACAAAGGAAACATGCGATTCTGTCATTTTTACCCTTGCGATGTTTTTATTGTCTTTGTTCATAATTTCACAAACTCCGTTATCTATACGAACTTTGTACCCTTTTTCTGAAAGTTGTCCTATGCTTAATAAATTCCAGAATAATCCTGGCACATAATATACATCTGCAATAGTAACATTAGTTCCATTTTTAGATTGGATACTAATATTACCTTTACCCATCACGCGAATTTTGGATTTGTTTCCAAAATTCACTTCACCTTTCACTGATNCATCCAAGAAAGAGAAAAATTCCCTTTTTCCCGTCATATGGTTGCTACATCCTGTATCAAGATACCAAATATCATTGTTTTCAACATCTGGACCTTGTGTACAGGCAAGTACCATACTTTCTTCAGTTTCAACTACATTTGCATGTTCTCCATGTTCTCTTTGTAATTTAGTTCGACATTCGGATGCATAATGGCCTAACTGCTTACATTTATAACACTCCACTTTGGACTTGTCATGTTTGAAATTTGATCTTCCACCAGAATAACTACTCTCTCCAATGTTATCCCCATGTGAGGAAAAATTACCTCTTCCTCGATTACGACCACGTCCACGACCTTTACCACCTTGGTATCCACCACGATTGGTGAAATTCACCCTGCTTTGCAAAGCTTGCTCAAAGTTAGGATTATTAGTTCGTTGCTTCATCCTTTGTTCATGTGAAGATAGCGAACCTAATAACCTTTCTAATGATAATGTGGATAGATCATGTCCTTCTTCAATAGGTGTCACAATATGATCGAATTTATGACTCAATGATATTGTTATTTTTTCTACAACACGTTGGTCAGTAATAATCTCTCCATTGCTTCGTAGTTGATTAACAATGGATTGAACATAGTCAAAGTAGGAAGAAATTGTTTCTTCCTTGACCATGCGCAAATTCTCAGAAGTGCCTCGAAGTGTTTGCAAATGACTCTATCATCACCTTTGTAGGATTTCTGCAGAATATCCCATGCTGCATGTGATGTTTCTGCTAATGATATCTTTTGAAATACCGTCTTTTGTTCAACTGCTAAGAATATAGAATACAATGCTTTCTGATCCTTTTTACGTGTTTCTATCAATGCATCCTTCTCCTCTCTACTAAGGGACTCAAATGATGTTGAGTCTGTAACATCTGCAAAGCCTTTTTCCACCAAATCCCACAAATCGTGAGAGTGGAAATATACCTTCAACTGGATTGCCCAGGTATCATAATTTTCTCCAGTCAATTTTGGAAGTGGAACTTGAATGTTACTTGCCATGATGTAATCACAAATATTTGATCTGGCTCTAATACCAGATGTAGGAACAGGAATTTGCTAATTCCTAAATTCACTAAAATACTTAAAATATGATAAGGGAAGAAACTTTATAACAAACTACTTGTTATTATTTTATTATTTCTTTTGAATAAAGAAGCTCTTTGTAAAGTTTCTTCCCTTCTCCTATTTTAAGTATTTTAGTGAATTTAGGAATTAGCAATTTCCTATTCCTACACTCTTTACTATTTCACAAGAAGAATACACAGGGATGGATTGTTTATGAGAGAAGAAATAAGAAAACGAGTTAGTTGTTATCACTTAACTGTTCAATAGTTAAGGGGGGAGGATGTGGTAGTTATAAATAAGGGTTGGTTAGTTGGGAGAGGGGACTTTTGGAGAGTTAGCTGTTGACAGGTTTTGACCTGTGAAGAGGGTTAAGCCTCTGTTACCTACTGTACAGACATTGTTACTGTGAATAACATTCAATATTCTTTCTTCCTTTCTTGTGTTCTTGGGTGAGGAAGAGCGTTCTTGATTAGGTTCCCAATTTAGGAACCTATCAGATTTGTAGGAGCTTAAAAAATCAATCCAGCAAATTCAAGCATTCGGTAGCTGGACTCTTCAACCCATCATAGCCCTCATTACACACATTCCAACGTGACAAATGTAACATCTGTAAAAAGGTAAAAAGCCAAAATGTATATTACCACATAGTTTTATAGCCAATTCACAGGCTGGAACCAGTACTTTGTTAAGGCGGTTTCGTGTAGCCTTCTTAATGATTCCCATTTCGAATGCATAATCTGGGTAGGCTTTATACTGAATTGCAGGGTTAGTAAGTCCATCACCAATGGCAAATCCCTGTTCAAACAATAATAGTAAGATAAGAAATTATTCTTTCCTTCAATCATATTCTGTCAGAGAAAGTTAGATTGGTTTATCACGTGATGTTACAAACCTTCAGGTTTATATGAATTCCTTCTTTAGCTTTGTTGCCCCGATGGACCCGTGTTGCAAAAGCAGGAATGTAGTGTCCAGCATATGATTCACCTGTAATAAAGAAGTCATTTTTTGCATATTGAGGATGCTCTGCGAAGAAGGCCTGAGGGAAAAAGAAATTAACTGTTAATACAGTTTTTTAATCTATCAGTTTTACTATGTCTCTACATATATATCACTCTTACTTCTCTGCACTGTGATACACACACACGTGTGTGCAGATATAAACCTGCTCTAAATTTTAGGCATGACATCCAAAATTCTTTCATTACTTTGGTAATCTTTTCTTAAATTTTCTCTCCAACTAAATTTGTTTCACGTGTTAGCCATGATGTGTAAAATCAAAATTTAGCATTTCGGAAGCCCTCATACGGATTAGATGGCTTTGAATTCTTCAGAAGGTTTGAGGCTTGAGTATCAATGAAACAAGAGTGTGGATTAGCTGCATGGTCAAATTGACTATTTTTAATACAGGATGGACAATCCTTATTCTTACAGCCAAAATCCTATTTCTCGAGGGCTGCAACGCTAAAAGGGTCAGTATAGAGGCTCCCACTTAAATGATCATGAAGAGACTTCATTAAGATGATCATGAAGAGACTTCATTAAGCACGGTACACAGATTGAGACAAGATGCTAAATATGGCAGTGATGATGACAAAACCAAAGATGGGGCATAGTTGATGGGAACATCTAATCTAAATCTATTACGGATGCTTGATAACTTCTCACTTTCTTTCGCCTGTGCCTTGATTGTTTTACTTCACATGACTTTTTGGCATATGCATAATTCAAAACACAAGTGACATAATACATTCACTCAATATCATAGAGGAATAAGGCTAAAGAAATCTAAGGCAAGAACAATCCCCAGCTTACATGATACTCTGGTGATAGGAAATAATTTTAACCGTACAATTGATCAGATTAACCCTGCTAACATCTAATGCTTTAACTAGATACTCTCTTTGCAAACACTTGTTGATGTACATTTACTTAACCTTATGTGACAGAGAAATCTTATAGGCTTTATTGCACGCTCATCAATTTAAGTTATATGATTTTGTTTATAAAATGTCATACTCAAGTTTTCCACACAAGAGGCAGCTCATTTTAACTTTTATTGTCACGAGGAAATATTTTATAGTGGTGCTTGGCAAATGCTCCACACCAAAGATATTGTGAACTATTAGTAATGACTTCAAAATAGAGAACTTATCACAAACAATGAAATTGAAGAACAAGATAGGAAACTTGTCAGAAAATACAAAGCACAGATGTAGTAAGTCAGGAAACTGGTAGAGGCCATCATGACCAACAAGGCTTCCAAAACGCACTTTCTCTAACAGCAACTTCAAAAGAAATCCTTGTAGCACTAATGTAAGAAAGAAATCTTGATATAAAGACATTTAGGATTACAACTTCCATAATGATATTTTGGCCATTGATAGTGGGTTGACATTGAGGCACCAGTGCCAAATCATTTGCAACAGATTTTTTTTCTACGCTAATATATGCTCTAACGTACATAATATCACTAATGTTATTCCTGAGTTATTGACAGAAATTGATAGTTCCTTGTTTGAATTTTGAAAACAGCTGGCCAAAAAGTTGGCCCTTCCAACTATGACTCTGCTGGTAGTTCCTTGTTTGAATTTTGAAAACAGCTGCTGCTTTCTTGCTTTGAATTTTGAAAACAGCTGCTGCTTGATTGCTCTTATTGTACCATCTCACAGTAGGTCCTTGTAAACACAGCCAAAGCCACCTTCGCCAGTTTTGTTTGTTGCATCAAAGTTTTTGGTTGCTGCTTTGATTTGTTTTAGTGTAAATAATCCCGTCTGCCGATCGATACCCCTAAGCTCTTTGTACACTGGATCTTTGCCTCCTAACCATCCTATCCACCTCATAAAAACCAGCCCCTGAAGAAGAAGAACTAAAGCACCAACAACTATGCCAATTGCCAGTATGACATCAGTTCTGCTGTCATCCTTCCTTAATGGAGGTTTAAAATTAGGGCTTACCGACATAGCAGACACTAGTGGTCCATAAACTCCTCCTGTGGGAATGCCAGTGATTCCTTTTCCAGCCCAGTAGAAGTGAATCTTCAAAGTATGTTGCGTGACAGTAGCATTGCATGACTTTATGATTGACTTGCCATTACCACCAGCTTCTCTTTGGATATCAAAGTCTTTCAGCACTAAATTCCCCTGGATATAGACACAAAATACCCTCTTTCCGAGACTATTAAGTGACCTTTCATTGATGAAAATAATCTCTGCAAAGTGAAACTTGATTGTGCAATTTCCATTTAATAGACAGGGGCCATAGTATGTGAGAACAAAGGAAGAAACACGAGCTGTTGTATATAGCTGGCAAGTATATAACATTGCAGCATCTTTGAGTGGAATGCGGTGCTGCATGTGCCTAAGTGGAAGTAATCCTTGTTTTTCCTTGAAGAAGTGGTAATGCTCCTGCCATACCACTTGCAGCTCTGCTCTTTGCTCTCCCATCAACTCAACTTGCCACTCATCTTCCACTTGCTTCTCCACTTGGCCCAGTTCCCGAACAACTTCCCATGATTCAGCATCCATTTTTTTAACAACGCCTTGGATTCTTCCAGCTATCGAGACAAAACTGGATCTCCCTTAATTCTGATCTTCTTATCTCCCACATTATAAACCATCGTCATGTTTCCCCAATTAGTCCTGACCTCTCCCAACTTCGCCAGCCATGCAACACCGAGAATCACATCGACGCCACCGAACTCAAACACGTAAAACTCCTCTTCGACATCAACCTACTCCAACCTCACCGTCACCTTCTCGCATCGTCCTCGCGTCTCTTGCTAATGCCCATCACCCAAACTCACTGGATACGCAGGTGTGTCGGTCACCGGTAATCTTAAGTCCTCCGTTACCCTCTGGCTGAAATAGTTGTGGCTTGCGCCACTGTCGATCAGCACCACCACACTCCATTCTCCTATCTTTCCAGTTAACTTCAATGTCTTGGGAGAGGTCAACCCCTCGGCGGAGCAAGCTGATAGCTCCAAAAGCTTCTCCTCCTGATTCCCAGTTTCCTCGCTCAATTCCCCCTCTTCATCTTTCGCCAGAAGTAGCACCCTTATACTTTTCTCTGCACACCGATGACCTGGCGCAAACTGCCCTCCACAACAAAAACAACGGCCTTCTTCTTTCCTCTTGAGAAATTCGGGGTATGGCAAATTTCTCACCATCCTCCCGCGATTATCGTTTCCAGCTGGGTAACTTCCTCCCGCATTCGCATGCGTCACAACTCCATCCCTTCTCACCGACCCAACACTTTTCGTTTTCCCGTGTTATGTCATCGTGGTTCGATTGGGTTCCGATTTCACAATGCTTCCTGATGATCGCACCCCCGATGGGTTAAACTTGAACCCATTCACGAACCCCCCTTGCTCTCTGATCATCACGTCTTCCACATCTCACGCAATGCACATCGCTTCCATTAAATCCGGTGGGTTCTGGATCTTCACCGGCCCCTTCACATCCTCTCGCAATCCGTGAGAAAATACCCCAACACCTGTTCCTCGGGCACGCCTCTTGTTTGCCCCATCAACACCTCAAAATTTCGTACAAATTCCTCCACTGTTCCATCCTGTCTCAACGTTGCCAATCTCTCGAATACCGTGCCCCTGAACCCTCCACCGAACCGGTTGATCATCGATGCCTTCATACCGTCCCAAGAACGGTTTCTTGCCTTTTCTTTCCAGAATGTAAACCAATACACCGCGCTCCCCTCCATACTTACATACGCAATTTCTACTTTGTCCTCTTCATTCATCACCTTTTGGATGTCAAAGAATCTCTCCGCTCTGCTGAGCCAACTAAGAGGCTCCTCTCCATCGAAGGTCGGCAACTCCACCTTTTTCCGCCAAGGTTTCTGTTCTACCCCTCTGTCGCCAGCCCCTCCATTGTCATTTTCCCCCACAACTCGATGTTGGTTGTCGTTCACCGAACTGTCATCGGAACTCCCCTCCGTTTGATTGACACGCGTACCCAGAACCTTCATAATTTGTTGTAGGTCTCGCCGTACAGCTGTTGACTCAGCCTTCATTCCCTCCATCGTGATCTCAATGCCCTCCAATCTTGCCTCAGTAGCGTTCTCCATTTTCGTGTCGCGTCTCACCCAATTTGGATCCGGCAGGTCAGACCAAATTGGTAGGTTTATGATAAAGAAACCTAAAGCTTTTCCCAACTTTCCCACACAAAACAACTCACAAACTATGAATAACCTCTGTTGTTTATCATTCACCAAGAAAGAATACAAGAATGGAGTAATATGGGAGCCTAACCTCCCCCAACAACACTAAAGAGTCTGTTTAGAACACACAAATGGTCAAAAGTCAGTCTCAGCAATTAACACCTATTTATTTATACAAGTCCCACCCAGTGCAATTTCTAACTGTCAAGACAATTAGATTAACTAACTCTCAGTTTCCTATCAAAAATGGATAATCATTTTCTTACAGAGCAACCTACTTTGATTTAAGTTACACAAGCTGTTTTCAACATTTCCTCTTACAATGCTCTTGGTTCAAATGGTTTTTCTGGTGTTTTTTTTATCAAACTTGTGGGATATCATTCTGTTGGGAAAATCTCCTTATACACACTCAGATATTTTTCCAAAATTAGGTCTTGTTATTCATTGATAATTGAAGAACTTTAAATAGTCATGATACTTACAATATTATGGAAATAAAAATAAAATCTGAAAATAAAATATCAACTGACTTAAAAATAAAATCTCCTCAACCTATCATAAAATAATATTCTACCTAGATAAACAGAAAATCATAACTACCCATTCCTATTTTATCTCTATCAAATCAAACCAAATATTACTAGACCTAAAACTAATAAAATAATAAATCTCTAAAATTTAAGTTTATCCCAACAAACTCTCCCATAAACTTAAATTCTTCCTTCCTTTCTTTCCATGTGCATCATCCCACTCCGAGTTTGCTTCTTTCAATCAAATTTGACTTCTTCTTTTTCCTTATGACCTTCCTGTCTTTTACCTTGGTTGACCTCTTTAATGCTTTGACTGTTATGTCCAACTTCTCAATAACCTTAACCAACTCATCTCTGACCTTAGGCGATTTCTCAACAATCTTGACCGACATCTTCATTGGGTTCTTCTCAACATCATCTGGTTCAAGAACACTAGATCTTTTCTCTTCTTTTTCAAAAGTCGCCTTCTTCAGCTCCTCAAGCTCAACCTTTTGTTTATTCATAATTTCATTAGCTTCATCTATAAGCCTCCCTATTCGCCGAATCTCTTCATCTTTTCCTTTGAGTTCTTTCTCCAGGTTTTCCTTCTCCACAATTATGCATCCTTTACCGAGATCACTTCATCCATTGTTGGGATTGGGCTCTTCATGTCCACTACATCCGAGCTCTTTGCCATCAAGAGGATTCCACACTCTTCTTCACCATCATCAGTAACAAGATTTGTCTCCCCCTTTGTCTCGGTCTCGCAATACCTTGCAATATGACCAAATTTGCCACAATTGTAGCACTTTGTTGACATACAATCGTTTGTATAGTGGCCGTACTTGCCACATCTAAAACACTCCGCCCTTGACCGATCTCCTCGGTCTTTTCCTTGTCTTCGGTCATGCCAATTTTGCTGACCGGTTTGATCTTCATTATCATTACCTCGGCCACGTCCACCTCGTCCTCGGCCTCCTCGCCCACTTCCACCAGGACATTGGCTCTGAGTAATCCGAGATTTATTCCAGTTAAATTGTACCTCTAGTGCTTGATCGTCGGATTCCCTCTTTTTCTTTTTCTTCCTCAATTCGTGGGCTTTTAATGACCCAGCTAACTCCTCCACAGAGAGTTGACAAATCCTTTGTCTCTTCAATAGTGACCACGATACTTTCAGAATCATCCGTTAGATTTCTCAAGATCTTTTCCGCAACCCGGTTAGGAGGAACCTCTTCTCCGTTCATACCAAGTTGGTTGGCCATCTTCTGTACTCGAGTTATAAACTCGAAAACTCCCTCATTTTCATCCATCTCCATATGTTCAAACTCTCTTCTGAGAGCTTGTACTCAGACTTGCTTCACGCGGGTATCTCCTTTGTATGCCACCTTCAGAATTTCCCATGCTTTTTTTGCCGACTTTGCATTAGCTATTTTCTCAAATCCAGATTCATCCACTGCATTATACAGAAAGTACAAAGTCGATCTGTCTTTCACTCGTGTCTTTTTCAATGCAACAGTCTGGTTCGCTGTCTGATGCTCATCATCTGCGGGTTCATTGTACCTGTCTTCCACTATGTCCCAGACGTCTTGGGATCCAAGAAGAACCTTCATCTGCAAAGACCAATTGTCGTAATTGGCATTTTCCGACAATTGTGGCACACTCATCCCATTGACTACCTTTGCCATCTCTCTCAAAAAAAAATCAAGCACTCACTTTTTCTCTCACGGTGTTTGACTCTCTTCTCTCTCTTTTCTCTCTCAGTACTCAGAGCATAGAGCTCTAATACCACTGTTGGGAAAATCTCCCGATACACACTCAGATATTTTTCCAAAATTGAGTCTTCTTATTCGTTGATAATTGAAGGACTTTAAATAGTCATGATACTTACAATATTATGGAAATAAAAATAAAATATCAGCTGACTTAAAAATAAAATCTCCTCAACCTATCATAAAATAATATTCTACCTAGATAAACAAAAAATCATAACTACCCATTCCTATTTTATCTCTATCAAATCAAACCAAATATTATTAGACCCAAAACTAATAAAATAATAAATCTCTAAAATTTAAGTTTATCCCAACACATTCTTCTTGATCAATTCAATTCAGTTTTGCAGATTTTTGGAGATAAATGGATGCTTCCGAGTTACCACTACAATCACATTATTTTAATTCCTAAGACTATTTCTAAGATTTTAACGGACAGATTAGCTTTGGTTATAGGCAAACTTGTCTCTCCTTTCATTCCTGGTAAGAGCATCATTGACTGCATTGGCACAACCTCAGAAGCTATAAACCTTTCAGACAAGAAGTGGCCTTCTGCAAACATAGCAATCAAAATTGATATCAGAAAAGCTTTTCACACCCGCATTGATTGGAATTTCCTCATTTCTGTTTTGAAAGCAAATGTTTCAATGATATCTTTCGAAATTGGATTCTTCTAATTCTAAAATCTGCTAAACTTTCAGGATTGATAAATGGCAGGCCAAGTGGGTACTTCCCATGCTCTACAGGTGTGGGAAAGGGACATCCTTTCTCTCCTATGCCTTTTTGTGTGGCAGAAGAAGTGTCAAGTAGAAGTATTCTCCGCTTGTAAAAGAGGGGAAATTACCAGGAACTGCAGGCTCAAAATCTCAGTTCTTTCTTACACATGCTTTATACTTTAATCATATAATTGCATATGTACTATGAGGAACTTATCCAATATCATGGTAGTGCCTTAGAAGTATCGCTATGCATCTTGTGCTAAATTATCTTTTTCATGGCAGTGGTAATTTGATAGGTTCCTAATTGGGAACCTATGGAAAACACACTTCACCCACACAAAACACACACCAAAGAGTATTGTATAACATCTTTGTATTACTGAACAATCAAGAATACAAGTATAGAGAGCTTAACCTCTCCCCAAAGAACTCCAAGAGTTCCCGCACAAACAATAAGACTCCAAAAACCCCCTCTCTCAAAGCACCCCAACCCCTTTTATACAGACTTCTTCCTAACTACGAGTAAAGGCCTAACAATACCACCCTCCCCTGAAACAACCTTGTCTCCAAGGTTGAAGTCAATGTTGAAGAGAAAGACCAAGCAACGAGTTCTCCTGCATACCGAAGTTATTTTTGAGACAATTGTTGATGTATATGCAAATAACAGAAACAACAATATTAGCAACCCCAAACATAGGAACCAGCCATGATGTCCAATGGGTATCAGCTTCCCAGTGTAGTTTTCCCTATTTTGTTGTTCTTGGTTCTCCCACCACCAGTCTCAAGATCTCTTCGAACCTTAATTATTTTTCTCCCTATCAAACCCAGTTTCCAAGTCTTAAATTTTTTCTGTAATGATGCTTTATATCACAAAGTGGAGACAAATTTTCTCTCTCCTAGAACCCAAGGTATCGAGTCTGCAATACTGACCATAATTCCACTTTCTCACAAAGTGGAGGCAAATTTTCTCTCTCCCGAAACCCAAGGTAGTGGGTCTACAACACTGACCATAATTCCACTTTCTGTTCCACTATCAAATCTCCCCTCCACTCACCGCATTCCTCCTGCTCCACTTTGCCCCAAATTCCCCACTTGAACCCATGACTCACCATCCACTAATTTTACCCATGCTTTAGGTTCCACTAGCTGACTGGAAAGCGCTGGGTCACCCTTTACTGTCACCTTCTTTCCCTTCAGCATATATTCCATGGACACCTCCCCCCAGTTGATCATAACTTTTCCAAGCCTCGCTAGCCATGCAATCCCCAAGATTACATCTACTCCTCCCAACTCAAAAACGTACAGATCTTCCTCCACCACAGCTTCCCCCAGATTTATTTGTACCTTCTCGCAGCATCACGGCAACATTCTCCAATGCCCAACTCCTAAACTCACCGCGTACGAGGGCATATCAATGATCGGCAACGCCAACTCCTTCGCTGCCCTTTGACTGACGAAGTTATGGCTGGCCCCGCTATCTATAAGAATCATCACCTCCCTTCCTTCGATCTTCCCCTCGCCGGTCGCAAGGTTGGTCGTAGGTTCTGGCAGTTTTGTCATGTTCGGCTCGAACGATCCTCTCCCGTTCGGTCCAGCAGTCCTCTCCTGTTCCGCTCGCTCAATCACTCTCGATCGGCCTTGGACCGTGACCCCTCACCATACGTTCGTTCCCAAAACGACTTTCGCTCATCCTGGGTTCCAAACCTTATCACGAGGGCTCCCTTCAAACCATCCCATGACCGATTCTTTGCTTTTTCCTTCCACGCTTTGAACCAGTACCGAGCGCTCCCCACCATACTGAATGACGCCAGGTGCACCCTTTCCTCCTCTGCCACACCTTGCAACTCAAAGCACTTCTCTGCCTTCGAGACCCACCCAACCGGATCGAACCCTTCGAAAGTGGGAAGTTCTACCCTTTTCCGCCAGTCATTCTGTCCTCTGGACTGTCGCCATACACGCTCACTCCCATATCCTCATCGCGGCTTCGCTGGTCGTCATTTACGAAGGTTTGACTTTCGCTTGATTTTTCTTCGTTGTTGTAAGCCCGCGCCTCCACCATCCTCATAATTTTTTTCAACCTCCAATCTTCCCATCGTGGTTCCCTCCATAACTCGTTCTCGCACCCAATTTGGGTTCCCACAGTTTCTTGAACAATTTTCTTGATTACTTCTTGATCTTTCACCCCTCACTGCGAAATGGCAGCTTTTAGATTCGGCAGCTTCTTGAATCGGCACACGCCCACTTCGATTCGACAACTTCTTGGAAACGGCAGATGTTTGATCTTTCACCCTGCTTCAATCCGGCAGGTCGGACCAAATGATAGGTTCCTAATCGGGAACCTATGGAAAACACACTTCACCCACACAAAACACACACCAAAGAGTACTGTATAACCTCTTTGTATTACTGAACAATCAAGAATACAAGTATAGAGAGCTTAACCTCTCCCCAAAGAACTCCAAGAGTTCCCGCACAAACAATAAGACTCCAAAAACCCCCTCTCTCAAAGCACCCCAACCCCTTTTATNCANACTTCTTCCTAACTACGAGTAAAGGCCTAACATAATTTCTCAAGACATAGGATAAGCAGAGTCAGAAATCTCATTGGTTTCTGGAAAGGTTGTTTTCCTTTTATCTATCTACTTTGGTGCTCCTGTGTTTAAAGGAAAACCTAAAAGATTAATCTGATGCCTGTTCTAGAAAATGTCAAAGCAAAAACTGCCAAATCGATAGGATACTTGCTTTCCTACATGGGGAGAGTTCTTATAAAAAATGAGGTATAAAGTATGTTGTATTATAGTTTCCAAATTTACCAATGGCCGAAATCATTGCTTAAATTCTAGAAAATTCATTTAAAATCTTCATTTGGATTGGTGACATCACTATTGATAAGACGGTTGTTGAAGTCGGGGAAAAGCTATGTTTGGGTTATCAAGAGGGTGGTGTTGGATTGTGATCAACAACAGAAATAAACAAAGCTTACATGGTTAATCTTTGTTGTGAATACATCAAGAAAGACATGGATTGGTCCAAAATTCTTGCAGCTAGAGTTCTTTGGAAAAATGATTCTATGGTAACTTTTTGTTATTTCTTCTCTATGGGAAAATATAAAGAAAAATTATTCTCAAATAAAGGAAAACAATGTTAGGCAACTTGGTAATGACAGATTGATTAATTTTTGCTCTGACCCATGGTTCACAGATTCTCTTGCGAGTATGATGAGTATTGACAGAAGTATACATAATATGCTGATGACAATTAGTTATATCAGGTGTATATTTTAAAATAAGACAAGGAAGTGTAATTTTAGTATCTCTTAATGAAATGAACTATAATTTACTAAAATAAAAACGTAATAAGTGAACCTTATACGAAAATTACATAACTAGTATTCCTATTCCGCAGCAAACACATGTACCTGAATAAAGTCATACAGGTCATTGCTGACACCATCTTCATCATGACGAATGTCGCGCAAATCAGTACTGTAGCTAAAGCCAGTTCCAGTTGGTTGGTCAACATACAAAAGGTTCGATGCCTACAAGATTACCAACAAAATTAATGTCAGAAAAAACTATTTCTAATATTGTTTATAGAGGAGCAATTGCTCTTTAATCAATAAAAAGGCATAATAGCTGAAAATCTCAATATATGATGGATATAACGCATACGCATCCCTACAATTCAGGATCAACAGTCATGTACAGTAAATATAAAATATATCCCTTGAAAAAAGAATGCAATTAAATCTCTTAATTATGTAATTAAAATTGTACAGGGAAATATTATCTGCAGCATAAATCATGGGATTCTGACACTTTACTTCCCATAAAAAAATTTTACATGAAACGTAGCCTGCAGAAGCAGTATAAAGTTATGACAACTAGGTATCATGTTTGCTTTTATCCTCATCAAGACATTATCACTGAAGACACCTCTCTACGTGAAAACATATTGAAAAAACATATTTTCTCACACTTATAAATTTAAAAAACAAGCAAATTAAATTGGTTTGGTTCAGTATGCAGTTGAATCCTGTCTCATGCCTGTTTTAAAATATGTGAAGCATCTTAAGAGATCATAATGTACAAAAATAAAACCTTAAAAATTAATCAATAGTCACTTCAAAGAAAGAGCCCCAATTATGACCATTAACAAGACATCAAATAACAGCATACCAATGGGTGATTTCAATGACAAACTTGATGTTATTTGATCAAGTGATCTCATTGTTTTTAAATGACAAATCTATTATAATAACGATTCACTATTTTAATAAAACATAGTAGATCAGTTCAAAAGGTTTTCAAAAATTATATCCCGGCTGTTATCTAGGCTCTAAATTATGATTGTCTAATGAAGAAAACAGAAGATCGTTTACAAGAAAACGTGTAGAAGTGTTTAGTTAGACCATCTATTGTTTACCACCCATATTAAATGATGTTTTGTCTTAATAGTTTTATGATATCCTGAAGTTCTATATACAGAGACATGTTACTCTTTGGAGTACATGGTGTTCATACGTACAATGTGTATAGAACCTTTTGTTATGATACAATTGGTTCCTTTCACTCTTGTTCTTGTTTGTTCTTGTTATTATAAAGTGAACCTAACAATTGGTGCCATCTATGAGGAACAAGAGGAAGTAAGTTAAGAACATAAAGGTTTGAAGACATAGCCACCAAGTGTGACATTGAGAAGTTTTTTTGTGAGAGTGACTTCAACTTATGGAGGAAAAAGATGGAAGCTATCTTGGTAAAGCAAGGATGCGTTGATGCGATAAAGGAGATGTACATCAAGTTTTCACACTATAAGCAATGGACAATCATCACCAAGGAAGAAAGACTGGACAAAAGAGGAGTTTGACTACATGCAGTTGAACAAGAAAGCCAAATAAACACTTATTTGTGTTGGTATCAACTTAAATTTTAGGGTTTATTAATAATTTTGTTTAAATCTTATTTTATTAGTTTTGGGTCTAGTAATATTGAGTTTGATTTTGATAGAGATAAAATAGGGATAAGTAGTTATGAATTTCATCTACGTACAATATTATTTTATGATAAATTAAGCAGATTTTATTTTTAAGATAGTTGATATTTTATTTTTATTCTCCGTAATATTGTAAGTGCTACAGCTATTTAAAGCCCTTCAATTATCAATGAATAGTAGACTCAATTTTAGAAAAATATTTGAGAAAAATATGAGTGTCTGTAACGTGAGATTCTCTTAACAGTGGTATCAGAGCTTTATGTTCTGAGTACCGAGAGAGAAAAAGAGAGAAGGAGAGAGTCAAGCACCGTGAGAGAAAAATATCTGAGTGTCTGTAACGTGAGATTTTCTTAACTGTGGTATCAGATCTTTATGCTCTGAGTATCGAGAGAGAAAAAGAGAGAAAGAGAGTGTCAAACACCGTGAGAGAAAAAATGAGTGCTTATTTTTTTTTTGTGAGATGGCAAAGGTTGTCAATAGTATGAGTGTGCCAAAATTGAAAAGAAAAACCAATTACGATAATTGTTGCCTACAGATGAAGGCGTTATTGAGATCCCAAGACATTTGGGATATGGTGGAAGAAGAGTACGTTGAACCTGATGAGGATGAACATCAGACGGTGACAGATGACAACGTTTAAGAAAAATCGTGCAAGAGATGGGTCAATATTGTATTTTATCTACAATACAGTAGATGAGTCGGGATTCAAAAAAATAGCGAATGTTAAATCAGCAAAGGAAGCCTGGGAGATATTGGAGGTTGTGTATAAAGGTAACAACTGCATTAGACAAGTTCGAATAAAGCTCTCAAAGGAGATTTTGAACAGTTGAAGATGGAGCCCAAAGAGCGTATAACCGAGTACATAACTCGGGTGAAGAAGGTTGCCAACCAACTTGCCAAGAATGGAGAACAAATGCCATTTAGCCGGGTTGTGGGAAAAATTTTGAGATCCCTTACAAAAGATTTCGAAAGTATCGTATGCGCCATCGAAGAGTTGAAGGACATGTCAGTTCTCACAGTGGATGAACTTGCTGGGTCATTAGAAGGCAACAAACAAAGGAGGAGTTGGGATGATCAGGTTGAACCCGACGATCAAGTACTACAGGTACAGTTTGACTCGAATAAAACTCGGATTACTCAGAGCTTAGGTCCTAGCGGCAGAGGAGGAGGAGGCTGAGGATGAGGTGGACATGGCCAAGGTAATTTTGAGAATTATAGTGAAGAGAAAACCGATCAGCAGAATTGGCATGACCGAGGACAAGGGAAAGGCCGAAGAGACCGGTCAGGGGTTGAGTGTTTTAAGTGTGGCAAGTATGACCACTATGCAAATGAGTGTAGATCAAATAAGTGCTACAATTGTGGTAAGACGGGCCACATTGCAAAGTATTGCAACGCTGAGACAAATGGGGAGACTAATCTCTTTACTAAAGATGCAGAAGAACTGTTGTTGGCAAAGAGATCGGATGCAATGGATATGGAGAACTCGGTCCCAATAATGGATGACGTGATCTCGGTAAATGGTGCGACAAATGCGGAAAAGGAAAACTTGGAGAAGAAACTCAGACAAAAAGATGAAAAGATTCAACGGATAGAGAGGCTTCTGGATGAAGCAAATGAGATTATGAATAAACAAAGGGTTGAGCTTGAGGAGCTGAAGAAGGCGGATGTTGGACCATGCTTGAAATCAAAGACTAGTGAGATTTCTACCAACTCGATATGGTATCTATATACTAGGGCAAAGGTAATCAAGGTTGGATCTCACAAAAGAATTCAGAAAGGTAAGATGTGTTTGGTTCGGTCTTGTGGGGTCTATTCCATCTCAACAAGAACATTTACACATAAATAGTCACAAAATATATTAATTTAAACTTGAATCCTAAGTCAATTGAGATTCCTAAATTTGATTGTAAAAGTCATTCTATGAGATCTTAATTTACCTTTAGTGGGTCTCCTCCTGTCACGTAACTTTCAAGACCTTCTTGTCATTTTTACATTAATTGAAGAATTTTATAAGACTCACATTAATTAATGTGTTATTTGGTTTTAAATAGTTTTCAAGATAGAAAAATCTCTTTTTAATTCTTATAACTCAAGATTTTAAATTTTGTCATGTCAACATACTCCAATAAGAAGGTTTTGAACTTATAACCCATGCAATGGAGCCTAAGGTGTGGGCAGCTGTCCCTCAAGAAGCAATATGAAATCATTCAAAATTAGATTTTAGATTGTTTCCATCACTTGCATACACACATGCACATATAACATTGATAAAGTGAATATCAAATACCTTGTCCCAACCATACTCGTTCCAAACAAGAGACAAGTCATCAGTAATTTTGAAAGGGCCATTTTCATAAAACAATGCCAATTCACTGCTACACCCAGGTCCCCCTGTCAACCAAATAACGACAGGATCCTCCTTCCTGTTGCGTGATTCAAAGAAGAAGTAGAACATCCTGCAGACCAAACCAAATGCAAGAAACAACTAACATAAATATATTGTTCATTGAAATCTACAATTGACCACACTATTACAGCTCATGAAACAACTCGACAACATAACACGATAAATTTTTAAATGCACAAGGTTCAAAGGCTAGTTGGAATTTACCAAACCCATGCAATTATAATTGTCCCAAAGTTCAAGACTTTATATTTTAATTTTGCAATTTAATATACAATTTGACCCTAAAAGTAGCAACATGTGTTGCTTTGACCCTAGTAAGTGCACATCTATAAATAATGATCTCCAAAAGTGTCAACATGGTCCAAAGTTTACCCAAACAAGTTTTCAACATTGTTCATTGAAATCTACAATTGACCACACTATTACAGCTCATGAAACAACTCGACAACATAACACGATAAATTTTTAAATGCACAAGGTTCAAAGGCTAGTTGGAATTTACCAAACCCATGCAATTATAATTGTCCCAAAGTTCAAGACTTTATATTTTAATTTTGCAATTTAATATACAATTTGACCCTAAAAGTAGCAACATGTGTTGCTTTGACCCTAGTAAGTGCACATCTATAAATAATGATCTCCAAAAGTGTCAACATGGTCCAAAGTTTACCCAAACAAGTTTTCAACTTACTAACAATTCCATACGTCAACAAAGTGACTTATATAGACAAAAACTCAAGGAGCAAACCAACACAAAGTTGTCACTAGAGAGGACTAAATTGCATATTAGCTTACATTTTATAGTGAAAACAATGTTATTCAATAGTAAGAAAACGATTTCACAAAAAAGACAATTCACCTCTACATAATAAAATAGAGTGACAATCTGTAGTGTTTTACTCTTTTCATCTTTAAGGCACCCAAAAATAACTCTCACCTCATTATAAGTTACTTTCAAATTTTTTTCATTGTTTTCTCAAATTAAACTATTCATAACGAGTGAAGCACATAACATGTCCCTAAAAATTGAAGACAATAGTCGATTGGTCTTTGAAATTTCTCTCTTTGCCTTTAAGTCCCTAAAATAATATTTCCTTTAGGTAAATTAGTCCTATTGTCAGTGAGTCTAATAACAACAGTCCAAATTAGAAATCAAGTGTCATGTTGACACTTTTCTCACTCGCAATTAGCATTCAAGTCCCTAAATAAAATGATAATTAATAAGCAATTTAGTCCATGATATTTTATGTCATTGATAAAATTCAGTTTGTTATACACATGGTCACCCACGTCCTTCTACAATAAAGTGAGAAACAGTAACGTTGATTTTTACATGTTTTGGTGTGTTTGTTTTACTGAATAAAATCAATTCCTTGTAGCTTTTATCTTGTTTAATGCTTAAGTTTAGTGTGTTTTAGTTGTTTTGTGCTTATTTTACTTCTAATCTCTCTTTTAAGTGTGTTAAATAAATGAATAAGAAGTATTTGTTGTGAAGAAAAACAAGCGAAAACTCAAGAAAACATATTTTGGATATGAAAAGATGAATTTGGGCAGTGGAAACGGGAGGTATGGCACTGGGCGGTAGAAACTAGCGTTGGGTATTAGAAACTGGCATTGGGCACCACCCACTCCTACATAGGTTGGTGTCAAGCGCTACAGGCTTCCGCAAAGCCATTATTGAGCGGTGAAAAATGGCATTGGACACCACCTAGTGCTACAGAACTGACATTGGTGGCAATGGTTTGACAGAGAACCCTTGTTCGTGTTTTATCTTATTGCGTCCAGCAGTACTGAGACGACACTCAGCAGTCACAACACTAGCATGTCAAAAATTGAGTACTTAATCATGCTTCTTGCGATGGTTTCGATTCATTCCTCTGAATAGAATCACCTAAGATGCTTTGGAGAGGCTCTAGGAGGTTGTTTGGGGGTGCTGAGAAGCTCTCCCTCTCCCTCTTGGGTTTCCTCCTTCATCCATGACGTTTTCCCCTTTTGGGGTTGAAGAGGAAGATGGGTTTTGATTTGAAGATAGAGTTGCGAATAGGACACTTAATTGGATTGTGGAGCAGATGCCAAGAACCTTGGGAGGGGCCTTACATCTTTTCTTTAATTTTCATTTCTTCCCTATCTCTTTGTTTTGTAAACCTTAGGTTCTCCACCATGGAAAGACTTGAAAAGAGAATGAATTTTATTATTATCATTCATGTCTATTACATTCTCATTACACCTATTTGTAACAATCTAATCTTCCAAAAAAGAAAAATAAGAAAACAATATACTGAAAAATAAACTAGAAGATTCTACAAATATTTTCTCCAATTAAGAAAATTCTACATATATTTTCTCTCTTCTCTCTTTTCTTATCATTCAATGATCCAATTTATTTTTCTACTCTATTAATAGAGTAATTCTTGCTAGTTCCGAATCCTTGGAGATATTCAAGAACTTCCTGTTGTATCTTGGAAAAATTGTGCATATCCAACAAATAAATCCTTAAGGATAGTGATCCTACTTTCCTAAAAAACTATCTAATTGTTGTTTTCCTCAATTTTTCCAACAGATTCAATGCAACAGAAATTATCTCTTTAAATATTTTCTTTTTTGTTTGTTTTCCTTAAATTTTATATAGTTTTCGGAAAAAAATTGTTAAATAATGTCTTAAAGTTACCAGTTAACGAGCCTCGTATGTTAGTTCTAGTTCTATGATCCTCGTAAGTTAGTATGCATTAGTTGAGAGACTAAAATTCATTGACATCATCAATTATTTCTCAGATTTTATGAAATTAAAAAAATTATTCCTGTTTTCATTGTACTATTTTTACATCAGATAGTACAATATAATATTTTTCAAAAAAAAACTAAACGAATTACCGTAATATATAAGAAATATCATATAATAGTTTTTAAACAATCAAGGAAGGAAGGATAGTTTATGAGCAAGAAGCCTGGAGAATTTATGTAATAGGTTTACTCTTCAAGTTATATTAAGATTAAACTATTTTTATTTACTAAAGTTGACGAGTGCATAATTAAAAAAATTGTTGCTAAAATCTCTTAAACAGTCAATTTCATCAGTTGAATCAAAATTAGAACCATGCTACTTTCATTTACAAGCATTTCCGAGTAACGGCACATATGGCAGAAGCGTATAACTTAAAACAAGCAAAAGACAAAACGAAATTAGGGTATAATTAAGTGTAAGACAAACTCAGAAACTAAATCAAACATAAAATGGAGTCCACGAGAGGCGCACCTAGCGGCATGTGAATGCTCAATGGGGTAATAACCAGCATGGTGACCCAAATCCTCAACCGAAGGCTCGGAATCCGAAGCAACCAGGTTCGGGAACCTGAGGCGCTTCTCAACGATCTTGCGCGGTTGGAGCGAGGAATTAGCAACGGGAACGAAGTTGACGGCATCGTCGGGGAACAGATTGAGGTCACTGATGAGCCTCTTCGCGAGCAGCGCCGCCTCATCGGATGCAGAGGCATAAGTTGATGGAGAAAAGAAGAGAAGAAGAAGAAGATGAGCGCAGAGGAAGATTACAGAAGATTGTCCCATATTTCTGGAGCTACTAAACTGAGTGAACTCAGTGCTATCTATATTTGAATAATCGCCGATTGACTTTTGAAAATATTTTAAGGAAAAAAATCTTAGGCCTAGTTTCTCGTAAAATATTTTAGAAAAATAATAAAACAAACTTATATAAATGTTATGAATAATCTATAAAAAAAAACCATTTTTTTCTATTTTAATAAAAATTGAAAATGTTTCTCCTAACACCACGATTTGAAAATAAAATTTGTCCACGTAAAATAAATGGATTTTCTTGGGGATCGACCATCCACATCTTGAGTTTGTGAGGGAAATGGACATCTAGAGATTTTTATCTGTTATTTTTTTTTTTAATTTATAGGATAATTATTTTATCGGTTATGAGTGTATCTAGTTTATGCATGTTAAAAAAGTTGTTTTAAAATACAATTTTTCTTTACTTCTTTAAATGAAGAATTTTAAGTTTAAGTGATGCTTTTAAATTATTTTTATTTAAAGAAAATAGTTTCTATTTTGTTTATTTTAAACGAAAATAAGAGTTGAGATTTATAAATGCCATGTAACTAAACATGACTTCAACTAAGGAAACCCTTATATTTGAATACATGAGACAATGATAAAGATGAAACACGATACAGTCTATTATTATTATACATTGATCCCATGTTTATTGACATAAGTATAAAGGCTAAGCCACACTGGTTTAGTTTACAGACAATGTAGAAAACAGTTTGGAACAGATACATGTCTAGTTTGACATTCTTTACTGCAGATTATTTGCTCCATGCAGCTGATATGTCCTGCTCGGAACAACTTGAAGAACACCTGGTTGCTCTGCACAATATCAAGTGTTAAAAAATTAAGCATGCATCCACTACTATTCAAAGGGGGAACGCATTTTCCACATTAGTCAATATAAGATTTGAAATTTTTTCTCAAGTTCAAAAGGGAAAAGGGGAAAATATGTTCTTCATCCATCTAAAATTTTTCAAATTCAGTTTTAATCTTCTAAAGAAAAATTTGCTTTCGTTCCTTCCATTGAATATGAAAATACTCCATTCTTTTTATCCTCAAATGTATACTTTCTGGTGGTTTATAAATACTAATTATAGCAACTTTCGGAACAAAAGTAGAGTATTTTTATATTACAAGAATGCGAATAGGACGAAACTATTGAAAGAATTTGAAAAATTTTGGAGTGACAGGAGACATATTTTACCATATTATAAAGTAATAAAATAACATTTGAATATCCTCCTCCTATGCTTGTAGATGGGGAGAACCATGATTTCCGATAACGAAAGAATTTGAAAAGGTCAAAATTCTCAGTAAGTTTTGGCCTCATACATAACCTTCTGATTATGATTGCAATGGTGGAACTTTATGAGCATGGGAAAAAGCATTTTGTGGAAATAGACATGCATAGCACACACAAGAGCATCATGATGAAACCTCAGGAACTTGATTATGGCTAACAGTGTGGTTCAAGAAGTTCTATCAGCTGAATGTTTGAAACCCTTTTCACGACATATCAAAGCATAAAAGAACATTACATTTCACGACATATCAAAGCATAAAAGAACATTACAATAGTGTTTCCTCAAAAGATCCAAGGATAATGCCAACCGGGTTAAGAGGAGTAACATGTACTATAGGAATGCAAAGGTACCAGAAACTGCTCTCATCGGTTACTAGTTTGTTTGACTAAAGATGTCTAGGAAAAATAAATAAAAAGATTGTAGTTTGAATCAGTTCCGAAAATTTCATAATAAAAACTGTGCATCGAGAGAATTCAAGCTAAAAGCCAGATTCTGCATAAAAACTAAGAAAAAACCAAGTTCCGACTAACAAAACTACTTCAAGTTCCGACTACCTCAAACCAACAGGTTATTATTATTATTATTATTATTTGAATAATCTATCTTTAAACATTAAATAAAATTCTGATAACAACGATCACATTGGAAACTATATAAATAAGCCAAAACGAAAGAACAAAGACATCAAACACTCATCCAAAACATTTAAATCAAAAACGTAAAATAATCACTATACAACAGGGAATATCAAGATAATAGTCATTAACCAGAAGTTTAAAAGTAAAATAGCAAAAATGAAACATGTAACATCAAGCATTTTAAAAGAGAGAATGATTAATAAAAGAACAGATTGAAAACAACCGAACTTACTTGAAATCTGTTCAACCTGCTCCGGAGTAAGCTTAGCAGAAAATCCACTGGCTGCAGATTTGTAACTGTACAACAAAGCTTCCTTGGCAGCCTCCTCGCTGCAATCGTTAACCAATCACACCATTACTTTAAGAAACACACACTGAATCATCAATCACCAAGTTACTCTGACGAAAATTTAGCAGTACAAATGAGAATTCTTAAATGTGTCAAATTTTTACTTTTCTCCTTAAAATCATAAATGTTAATCATTTAGTCCTTTTAAGAAATAGTAGGCAAAGATTAATATAACTAGTTTCCTAAAAGGTATAAATAGTTACCAAAGCTTGAATTTTTTCCTGACTTCAATTTCAGTCTTCTTTAATATATAAAAAATCTATAACTGAATGAAAATGTGAGTTTAATAAACTATCAATTTGATCCCTTGAGTAGTACCTTTTCTCCTAAGTGATGTGGTTAAAAACTAAAGTATGAGTGAGGACAGCCCTCACTTTACAGCACTGGTAGTATAGAATTAAAAACTTAAAACCCATATTCTAATATGCCATTGAAGCCTATCATATCAATTGTTGCTGGCTTATGGAGCCACCTGGACAACCCACAAACATTCAGTACAACCATCACATTTAACAGTTTTACATGAAAGTATTGAATCCTTAGCATGAAAGGTGTATTGAAGATTCCATGTGACTAATAACATAAGCAAATTAAATTACAGAAGTGAAAGACAACTCTCACCTTACAAACAAACTGATTTCACAGTGTTGAGTTAGATCCTAAACTCTAAACCCAAAATCTAAGCGCAGTCTTTAAAGTAACAAAATCACACAAGTAGGCTAAGTACCAGAAATCATGTCACTTTGTTATGAATAATAGTTTTATATAAAACACTTTAGGTATAAAAATTTCTTCAAATTAGTCCCAATTCAGGACTAAATCAATATAATTGAATACTCTAGAGACCAATTATACAGTCCCATCAGTTTGAAAACTACTTAAAAGAGACAAAATCGATGGTTTATCCTAAAATTAAGGCATTACGCAGTTCAATTTGTGATTTCTTCACAGAAACATATATCGAATAGCACGGTTTTGTATGAGAAGAGCGCACCTGCCAAGAACAGCGGAGAGGGTTCGGATGTGGTAAGCCTCAGGCTCCTCATCCTGTGGCCTCTCGGTGTATATGATGTGAACCGCCGGTGCAGCGGAAGAACCGGTGGCGTGCTGGTCCAGCGGTGTGGCGGCGGAATCCGACATTGTTAAGCAAACTGAAGCGAACAAAACGAGGATTGCAAGTTCTGAGATTCTGAGGATAAAGGGCTTGTCCATTGTGTGGTTTTGGAATCGCGTTTTATAAGGGAGAATAGAACGATGGAAGAACACGACAATAGTTTTCAAAGTTGCTTATCGCTTAAGTATGAAGCGACAACGCGTTGTGTTGGTGTCACGGCCTGCTTCTGCCACGTGGCAAACGTGATTTGTCAAATGTTCTTCCTGCACAGATTCTGTGTGAAACGGGATTAATAAATTAAATAAGATACTATATACGAAAAAATTATAAATACAAATTGCATTAAAACTTTTTTTTAAAACAAAAAAGTTGTATAAAAATTTATTCTCTTAATGTAAAAAATATCTGTTGTATTTGAATACAAATAGTCAAACCAATGAGTTTTCATCAAATACATGCAAAGATTCAATTAACGAGAACGTCCATAGTATCATATGTTCTTCAAAAGAAAATTACTGGAAACATTCAAATTAAAATATAATTTTTCAATTGAGCATTTCTTATAAAAATAAAATTTGGAAGTAGTGAAATTGAAGTTCCTAGAAAAATTTCCGAATTTTAAACGAAAGCCCGAGATTATTTATCAAAATATTATACTTTTAAATATTGATTATTTCAAAATAATTAAAGTCGGAAAAAGAATTATATATGAATAAATATTAAAAAATTATTAAAAAAACACGTATTTTTAAGTGAACTCATACTTTTTAACATTATATTCATTTCAAAATAGATAAAGTATGTCAATTAAAAGGAACAAATCTTATATACACTATGTTAAAACAAAAAATTCAATACTGTATTCTTTTTATTAAATGCTTAAATACAGTAAAATTTAAAATTTAGGTATAAAAAACCTTTGTTTAATAAATGTTCTATAAATCAGGAGTACATGTGTACTCTTTTGTCCAACACCATTTGTTTTTTTATAAGTAAAAGTTATACCATTTAGAAAGATATGTAGTCTCAAGTACAAGTTGTACAGAAGAAAAGAACATTTAATGTTACATGATAGACAATAACAAAGAGAAATAAATAAATAAATATTTATCTTAGTTCAAAGCTAATCAAGAGTTAAAAAATAGTTTATAACCGTTATTTTTTCATGAGCATATATAAAAACACTATTTGAAAAAAAAAAGGGAGAATAGTCATTGTTTACAAGTGTCAAAACTTTATTGAAATTCTTCTTATTCTAAAAAGCTTTATGAGAACATTATTTTTTGTTGTTTTAACAAGTTAGTATATTGATTTAAACTTTGTATACATCAAAATAATATGTCACACTTCTAGTGAGTTGAAAATATAATAATTTGATCACAAAGACATTGTACTTATTTTGAGTCAAGAATGACTTTTTAGAAGAGTATATAGTTTGAACTATAAATAATTTGTGTAAAGAATATTTCAATGATATAAATCATAAGCGGTTAGGAACCAAAATATAATATTTTGGTTAAGTCAAGAGTAGTTTGTAAAAGTAATAGGTTTAAACTTTTTTTTAGTCCCTAAGTTAAGTTTTGATGTTCAGTTTAGTCCCCGTTTTTAAAAATGTCAACCTTTATGTATCAAATCAGTCCTATTCGTTAACAAATCACAAGTTTTTCATTAAGTGATTTGTTGTTCAGAACACCTTGGTTCACAAATCACAAAATATTGGATACCTAGGTATGAAAACTTGTGATTTATTGTTCATTAAGTGTTGCCATGAGGACTGATTTGATACATTTTTCATATCATATGACTAAAGGTTGACATTTTTAAAAGCGGAGACTAAAGTGAACATCAGAACTTAACTTAGAGACCAAAAAAGAATTTAAACCAAAATAATACTTGGTTGTTCGAAAACTAAAAGAATACTTTATTGTGTTTCACAACATTAGTGTACATATTAAACTTAATTTATTGGTTAAGAAGTAGATGTAATATGTGCCATAAAACAAACCAATAAAAAAAATGAGTGTACTTTCTTTCCTTAACATGTTGTTTTCATGTTATAACGAGTCAAGTTAACTAACAGAATATAGAAGTTTTAAAACTTACTTTTGTAAAAAAAAAAAATGTGTTAAATTTTATGACATTCATTTACGTATTATTTGAATTTACATATTTAGACAATACAAGCGAAAAACTACTTTTATATATATATGGGGTTTGTTAACACGCGTACGCCTGTTTTTCAGTTGGTACGTTTTAATAATGTCTACCGGATTATAGTAGACAAAAATACCCTCATTTATCATGCATTCTAAGTTTTAAGGTAAAGGATATTTAAATAATTTTCATTCTCAAAACTAAAAAAAAAGAAACCCCAAACCCTTACTCACCTTCCTCATTCCTCTCAACCCTTTCTCTTTCATCTCTCTCACTCCAACATTTTTTTCTCTGTCATTCCTATTGTCCCAATTGAAAAAAAAATCATAAACCCTTGCCTAACCCTTGTCCTTTTCCCTTTACACAAAAGTGTTTCTTTTTCCTTTCTCTATTGGTATGNGATACATGATGTAAGATTACAACCTAGAATTGAAAGAATTGTACTCTAGGAAATTCTTCTATACCTATTTCTTTAATTTACTTATGTCCCTTTTTTATCACTGAATCAACTTCTACAGGCGTTTAAAATAAACTTTAACCACATCAGTAAAATCATTTTTTACCTTTGAGATTTGGAAAGAGTAACATAAAATGACAAAGTTTAT
>NC_028358.1:5224204-5283869 GCF_000741045.1 Vigna radiata var. radiata
CATATATATATATATATATATATATATATATATATATATATATATATATATTTGGAGGACTCTAACCTTTATACAAAAGATAAGCATGTTAAAACCTTCACATTTAATATCAAAATATCTCTATCATATATTCATCTAGTATTCTTGATACATACATGAAAGAAAGGATGAGAATACAAAATATTAAATTAAATCATTAATATGTAGGTGTAACTTTCAAGGTATTGCTATCAACTCTTCAAATTATGCATATTAACATATTAAAAACTGGTGAATTTAAAAAGTGAATGTAACACTAAAATGAATCTCATTAAAGGCTATTTGTTGCTAATAGCATGGTCATTTAGTAGTTATTGTTTTATGTGTAGTGTATGTTTGGTTCTTATTGACTCTTGTCTTATCTTTTTAACAATTGTAATAAAATCATAACATATATATTTGATAATAACTTATTATTATATCATGATTAAGTATCATTCTTATTTTTTTTCTTTTTTTCATTGTATATTACATATTAGATAAAGTATATTAGATAAACAAAAACGGTTTTGTTTATTATAGTCCAAATTTATTTATCAAATAACAAAACATAAGAAAAGGCTTTAGTCTTAAAAAATTCTTAATGTCTTAACTAAATTTGGATAAAATTTAATAAAAATATTCATACAAATTTCAATAATAAAAAAAAAGCAAAATCCTTTTAAGTAAGAATGATTGGACATTGAATATACCTTGAAACAATAAAAAAATTAGATGTTTGATGCTTTTATCTTAAAAAAGTCAAATTTTCTTAGTTATATAAGAACCTTAAAGATATCTTATTTGTCTTTTATAATTTTTTAAAATTTAATATTAATTATTATCATAAAAATATAAGGGATAACTATAGTCTCAATCTTAACTATACTCTCTAGTCTATCTTCAATCTATGTGAGAATTAAATGGTATTTTGATACTAATAAAAAAAATATTAGAAATTTAAAAATATTTTAAATATGGTTATTATGTTTAACCTACAAATAATCTAATATATTGTTTAAACAGATTTAATTAAGCTTCAAGTTTATAATAAATTTATATATTTTTCATTGAATATTTATCAAATTTTATTGGTCTATTTTGAGTATTTAAATTTTTTATGTTTTTAATTAAGTACATGTTATTTAATTTTTAAATATTAACTAGGTGAAGTGATTGCTATCTTACTTTATTATATTTATTACTTACTTTTATTTAAAGAAATACGAAGTTATGTATTTAATATAAAAATAATTTTACAATTAAATTAAAATGTATTGGATATCATGGTAGTATAATGCTGATAGCTTTGGTCATCAAAAAGAGTATGACCACACGGGTTCCATTAATTAGGTAATGTGATAGTTTTGGTTGTGGTAGCTGCTAATATGAAATATGATGATTTTGTTATCAACATATATTAAAAATAATTATTATTATTAATTATTATTTTATATTAACTGTAAAATCATTTTTTATATTATTCATATAACCAAACACGTATGTCTTAACTTGAAAGACAATTAAGTAAGACTATGAGATAAAATAACATTTACCTTAATAAAAATTTTAAATACTCGATATATTAAGAAAACTTAATAGAAGTTCAACTAAAAATGTTCAAAATTTTTAAACTTAATTAAGCCTCTAAAATAATAATAATAATAATTATTATTATTATTAGGGTTAAATATGTTTTTAGTCCTTATACTTTGGGGCGATTTTGGTTTTAGTCCCTCTTTCAAACTATAGTACAATTTAGTCCTTCAACTTTAGAAAATTCTGATTTTATTCCTTTTTATCAAATTTTTTAAACATTATTTGTTGTTTCAAGCACGTTAGATTATAACATTTGGATTATTTACACTGTTTGACACATTTTTGCTCCAATGTTAACTGAGAAACGCGTGTGAAACAGTAAATAAAGTTAAAAAAATTTGGTAAAAAAGACTAAAACCAGAGTTTTCTAAAGTTGAAGGACTAAATTGTACTATAGTTTGAAAGAGGAACTAAAACCAAAATCACCCCAAAGTATAGAGACTAAAAACATATTTAACCCTTATTATTATTATTATTATTATTATTATTATTGTTTTATTAATATTATTATTAATGCTAATATTCATCTCATATAAGAAAGCATCATGAATGAGATGTCATTTAAATCAAAGTTACATTTCAAAATTGTGAAGTCTTCTATGTCTAAATTTTTATTGCTTTTGCGTGCATATAACAACTTATACATTCAATATTATATCACAATTGGTATTTTCATCATTGGTTAATCTTTTCCATTTAAAGAAAAAATTTATTGGTAAGGGATTATTAGATTAAAAAAATAAAAATTAAAGATTCTTTTTTTTTTTATAGAAATACATAACTGTTTAATGAAATATTTTAAATTATATATAAATATGTTCGCTACTATTTAATTAAGATATGTAAAATAAAATTTAAAAATATAAAAGTGGTATTTAATTAAGTGTATCTTTACAATTTATTAAAAAGTATGAATTATTAAAAATTCAGAATTTTTGATAGTTTATTTTATTTTTTCTAAATTCTGACTATATTCCTTTGGATATCTTTCATTTAATTTGTGTATTAAACAATCTCATCTAAACCTTTGAATTTTGAGGCTTTTCTTGTTATGTTTCCTTTTATACTATTTTTATATATAGCACGTCTTTTCATATCTTTACTAAAAGTGGTATAAATATGTCGTGTACACAATAATCTTCTTTTTAAATATGGTTATAATGAATTTCTTATTAAATTAATAAACCAATTAGCCTGATAAAAAAAGTATTATTGAACTTATCGTTTAATCCTAGGAATATAAATAACATGTTTCTCCATAAAAGTACGAAAAGATGACTTTAAAATCAATTAGTCTACCCAAAATATTTTTTTTTAATACTCATCATATATATATATATATATATATATATATATATATATATATATATATATATATATATATATATATATAGATATAGATAGATAGATATAAGTGAGTAACAATCCATCTACAATCACTTTTATGAGTTGACCTTTAATGCACTTAGTTAAATTTAGGAGACGGTTCATAAATTTCAAATCGATAAATCAAACACAATTTAATTATACAGTTAAATATTAATTATTTAACAAATATATCATAAAAAAACAGTTTTATTATATGAATTTTATTGTATTTGTATAAGTAATGTCATTACCATACAAAAATTGAAAACATTAAAATATGCATTTCAATGTATATTTTTATTAAGAAGTTTTTTTTTTTTATTATTTAGATTGAATTAAATTGGAACTACATTTGATTTTTCAATTTTTTATTATTTCATATTAGTTTCATGAATCTTTGATTTATAATAATATTATGATTGTAAGATAAATTCTCTCAAATTTCTCATTAACTATTTTTATAATAAAAAAAAATTTAGAGGATAGTAAATTTTATAAAGGAATTGAAATATTTTATAATAAAATAAGTTATTCATATATAAGAAGGTTTTGAAAAATTAAAATTTAAAAAATTTATGAGTAATTTGAATATTAAGAATTAGGGGATTTTAAATTCAATGTACAAATTTAAAATTTTTTATAGTTCTCATCTTTTAAATGTGTTTATTTATTTATTTTTTATATTCTTATTTTTACTTATCTCAATTAGAATGTTTTGTGAAGTCAATTAAAATTAAAATTGAAACATAGTTTAGTATATATCAAATGAAGTATATAAAGTAGCTTATAAAGAAGCTAAATTTAGATAATAAAACAAAAGGAGACAACAATACATCTAATAACATCTTTTAATTACAAAGTGATTCAAGCAAAATGATAACGTGCTCCTTGAGCTAGGTTGAGTCAAAGCACAAAGATGAAACTATGGAAGTGGGATTGATGTGGAAGTTATGGATATGATGTGGGCTCACGGTTTTGGTAAGTATTTGTATTAGGATGAAGGTGTTTGATGGATCTTTGGAGAGGTTGGACCAACCTTGAAGAAGGGTGGTTAGAGGGACCTCATGGAATGCTCTAGGCTTGACTTGAGACAATATATGTTTGCATACATTTTGGTATAATAGCATTCAAATTCATCAAGTAATTTTACAAGAAAGGAGACCATTCTATTTATAGAGAAAGGTGTCTCCAAAGTAGACAAGAAACCTTAAAACTATCCCTTCTTAAAGTGATATGTGGCAATCTACTTTTACAAAGTTTCTCCACTCTTAGAATGTCATGTGGCAATCCACTTTTGTAAAGTTTTCTCCACTATTAGAGTATCATGTGTCAATTCACTTTTGTAAAGTTTTCTCAACTCTTAGAGTATCATGTGTCAATCCACTTTTATAAAGTTTTCTCCACTCTTAGAGTATTATGACATGCTCTAACCTTGACTTTAGATAAGATATGTTTGCACACATTTTGATATAATAACATTCTAATTCATCAAGTGATTTTACAAGGAGGGAGACCCTTCTATTTATAGAGAAAGGTGTCTCCAAAGTAGACAAAAAACCTTAAAAACTATTCACTCTTAAAGTGACATGTGAGAGTCCACTTTTACAAAGTTTCTCCACTCTTAGAGTGTCATGTGTCAATCCATTTTTGTAAAGTTTTTTCCACTCTTAGAGTACCATGTGTCAATCCACTTTTACAATTTTCCTTCGCTCTTAGGATGCCATGTGACAATCCACTTTTGTAAAGTTTCTCTACTCTTAGAGTGACATGTGGCAATCCACTTTAGCAAGAGTTTCTCCACTTAAAAAATGATACGTGACCACTTCCTTCTTAAAAAAAACTCTTTACTAACAGCTTGCCATGTGGTCATCATGTCCCATGATGGGACACACTCTTTTAAGCTAAGATTATAAACCACCCAATACTTGGCCAAATATACAAGATCTAAAAAAGATATCCTATACTACTTGACCCTTAATACAAGGTCCATAAATACTTTATGATATCCCAAATAAATAAGAGTTTAGCTCATCCTTTTCGGGATGATTTTAACTCTTCTTGAATTTGTTTAACCATACTTTTTGTGATTGAACTTTTAACTAAGAGTTTCTCATCACAGACAACACTGTCTATCAATAAATTATTGATTCACTTCCAAATCATACTATGTTATCATGTTTAATAGGTGTTTATTTACATTATTTCAATATAAGGAAAGTTCATCTCACCATGATTAAATGCATATTTCATTACTTAAAAAAAGTAGTACCAATATGATGAGAAAATTTTAAATTGTAGAGATTGGAAATAAGATAACAAGAAAGGGCACAAGCGAAAGTTGTCACTATTAAGATCCGGACACTGTAATGCATGAAAACATTAAATCATCTCTCAGTAACAAAACTTTGGTGATCACAAATATAATTAAGTAACTAAATTAAACAAAATTTCTATACTAATCAACATTTTAACATACGTTCTATTTAAAAAAAAAAAAAAAACCTTTTATTCTATTTTTATCATGCGATAGACAATATATCGTTTGTAAAAAAGAATGAACGGTGACTAATATGTAATCGAAGCTACACATAATCTGTCTTTACACTTAAATTAATACATATTTTATAAGATAACTTTTTTTCCAAAAGACAAACACAATAGACAACATCCAATGCACCTTCTTCTATATACAGAAAGGAATTATACTAATAACATTTTAAAAATTATATAAGGACTCAATTGACCTTAAGATCAATTAGAATACATTGATTAGATTGTGATTCAACTTTAATTTGTCAAGTTTTCTTTCATAAGAGTTCTGCCGTTATCTATAAGAGATTGTTGAAGGAATTGTGTATTATTTTTATGGTCACATTTTTTTCAAAAGGAAAATTGTACAAAGGTAGGTTGATGAGTTTGGACCAATTTTATAGAAAAGTATTTAGATGATATATAATTATGTCAACTTCAAAAATTATAACTTCTATCATAATAGATTTCTTTTCCTGTGTATAGGACTGGTGAGATTGTGAATAACTTTTTAGCTTACTCATTTTATTCAAAAGTTTTGGTTTGATTTTCCTTTTTTTTTTTTTTAATAATAGTTTCATGTATCAATGAACATAGTAACGTATATCCTGAGTTTTATAAAAACAACAAAAAAAAATATAAATAATTTAAATTCAATATACTTCAATTTCTAAAATTTATAAACTTCTCTGTTTTTGTTATCTCTAAATCACTCATTTTAAGGTAATGAATATTTTCCTACTTATTAATCAGATTAAAAGAATGTTAAAAGATCCCATTTATCCTAATTTTAGCAGTTCATCTCTTACAACCCCACTTTTAAATCCTATCAATCCATAACATTTCAAATCATCTTAGAAATATTCAAGTCTGTAAACTCTTTATGCAAGTCGTATTCTTAAAAAGTCTTCCAAAATCCTCAAAACGTTTCATATATTTCTTTATTTAATTTCAATCAAATAGATTTTCATCTCAATAGATTTTTTTTAATTCGAATTCTTTAAATAAGAATTAATTATGAATAGTTTTTTTTTATAGAAAATTAAAATTAATTATGATAATTTCAGGGGACATGAACTTTTTCAAGACAATAAAAAAGCCTGTAAACCTCTTTTTATACTTCGATATCCTTTTACCCATTCCCAAAGTAGCTAAAGCATATATATATATATATTGATTTTCTACAATATTTCTACTACTGCTTAGGTTTTTCTTATAATTTTGCACAATCATACATTGTTAACAAGAGAAGAAATGTCACCATGAAGTTACTGCCATGATTATTACAAGCTATATACACTGTACCCGGTGTTTGCAGTTGGACTAACTTCCCATCACGATATCCACAAGTTGTGCATGTTATGCAGTTGGATCATATCAGTACCCTTCAGGGACATCTTGTAGAGTTCTTTGATCTTTCCACCATCACCAAATCTGCTAGATGTCAAAGATGGTTGACAAGGAGTTTTGTTTGCACTCGATGAAAGAATCGTGGCCAACATTTTCTTCAAAAGCATCTGTAATTGACTCCAATATTTTGCATGTAATTCAGGATATCTAGTACTGAAAGTGTCCTCAGTAGTATCTGAAACATGGCGCCCTTCAAGCATATGCGCCAAAGCTGATTCCAGCACCTGCAACAAAATTCTGGAAGAATCAACAAATGACAGAAATATACACTGGCTCATTAATGAAATATTGATTGGTATATAAAGAACCAAATTTCCATAAAATCTATAGTGAGGTCTTCATTAAATGTACAATTTTAAGGAATATCAAAAGATATTTACGGCAATTAATTGATTTAGAAAAATGTAATTCAGAAATTTCAAAGGATTTTCATCAATTTATGTATTCTTTGATCCACCTTATTCTCCCAAATTTTCATCAATTTCAAAGAATTTTCAAATACAGTACTTCAGAACATTATGCAGTTGACATCACAATAAAACATCTAAGATATCAATTTGACCCAACACCTTGGAGACATTTTTACCAAGTTTCATAGGAAGTAAATCTAAGTTGCAAATACAGAACCCAATTTCGTGAATTTTATAATATTGTTGTAGCTGGGAAGTGAAGTGCCTAAGTTACTTTTATAAGTTAACAAACAAAACAATGCATTCTGCCCAGGTATGTAGATTTTCAAGGAGTCTTTATTAGTATAAAACACACATGATATTAGATAGCATAGTGCAACAGAAAAGGTTAATGATGGAACTAGATCATCTCAATGAATATTTCAGTAAAATATAGTCATAAAGAATTTAATTAATGTGTAAAAGAAGTACAGGAAAATACCACATTGGAGTGTAAATAGCTTGAAAGGCTTAATGAAAGAGCTGATCTCTCCATAACAATAGTCAAATACATATTAGGATGAGTTGTAGGGCCATAGAAGTCCAGCGCTTTTTGCCAGTTCCTCTCTGCCAGAGATGCATACTGTTTTACTCGCTGTACAGCACTATTTTCTCCTTTTTGCAAAATGCTTTTCTTATTTCCTGAATTCATAAATTTCAAACAACAGTCTCTCTGATAGCAAGCCAATTGGAAGTAAGCATATGCAGCCTCCTGTTTGCGCAGTTCACCAAGTGACTCATACACAGATAACGCTTCCCTAATGGCCTCATTAGCTGAAATCTCATGCTTTCTCAAATCTTTTCTGGCTTTTCTGTCTTGGGGCTTTGTGTGACTTACACATGTATCTTCCAGTGATCCATTTTCATAAACTGCAGTAGTATTTTCTCTTGCCAAAAGCATTCCAAGCCGCAGATAAGTATGAGCAAACTGTGTATGTGCCTCATTCCTCAAGCTGCTTGTCACAGAATCATCATGATCATTCATGGCATTCAATTCTAACCTTGCTGCCCCATAATATCTAAGGGATTCTAAATATTTCAGTTTTGCAGTTTCCAATGCATGATTGTATGCACTGTGGAAAATATTATGTAGCTTAAGATTCTCTATTTTAGATACCATCTCCTCAGCCAATGCCCGTCTGCCATGGCCTAAATTACAGTTTATTAATATTATGTTGGTATGATCTGAAACTTCTCTGAATGCATCTATAGCATCTGTAAATGCTAGTTCAGCCTTAATTGATTCTTTATTCTCAAGTCTGATTCGGCCCAATTCATTGCAAACCCACCCTTTCTTTTTAACCACGGATTGTAACTCAGACAAACTATTTGGAAGTTTAAGTAATGCTTGTCTAGCTTCTTCATAGCACTTTAGAGCAGCTACAAGATTGGACTCTTCACTTACCACTAGAGGTTCAACTAGGTACTCAAATATCCCACCATTTTTCAGTTTCTGTGTTTCATTTGAATTATTTTCTGATTGAGAAACAACACTAGAACATGAGGCATCCATCTCTGAGGATCCCTCGAGAGTTCCAGGGTTTATAGCAGCCAAAGATTCGATTTCCATTCTACTCTCAGGAGTATCTATCTGATTCCGATCTCCACCATAATTACTATGCTCAATGTATTTGTTGTCAAAATCTTTTCCATTCTCCTTGTCATTAATGAACTCGTCTCCTTGATCTTTTGGTGGTGAGTAATTGGCATTTTTAGCAGATAATCGTTTATTGTGCTTTCTACCATGAGTCATGAGGCCCAAAGCTGCACTACTACTGCTTGCACTGTTTCCACTGCTAGCTCTGTCACTCTGGCAGCTGCAGTTTACCAAGGAACATGAACTGCAGTTCTGGTTCATTTGTACCAACTTCTTTTTCAGCCTTTTAACTTCCTTCACAACCTCAGATGACATTCTCAATTCTTTGGTTACAGGTTTTTTCAGATCTTGTATTGAGATTTCTTTACCCTTTATCTTGTGGAATTCAATATAAATATCTCCCACTAGTTCCCATGCCTTTGCCCAGAAAAGGTAAACAGAAGATTTTCTTTCAATATAGCCACTAACAGTCTCGTCTTTTACATCATCCCATGATGTGCTTTCATTCAGACCAATGAGTTTTCTCTGCAAGGATGAGCCGCTAGCCATTGAAGAAATAAATTTTGTGTCTTCAAGATGTGGAGGCATTGATCCATACACAGAACATGATAGCTGAATTACCTTTAACGCTTGATGCAGTTGGCCATCCTCCTTATAAGCTTCTGCAAGTGCCAAATACGATTCTCCAAGCAAAAGAACAAGCTTCCACAACTTATGATCCAACTTGGATGTTGGAAGCCATTCTCGAATATCACAAACTTCAATACAGTCAGCATCTCCACAAGCACAAACAGAAACATTAAAAGATGATGACGGTCTATCATGATTTTCAGTGAATTGATCCATCACCTCTGGTTCTGTGCTCTGAAGCTGTCGCATCCATCTAAGAGACTTAATAGCCTGTGAAACATGATGTACAGCAGCTAACTTAGATGAGATTGGGTCGGCAACTGTCTGAACCACAGGCGTTGGAACTGGACACACTTCACGAACTGAAGAGCTAACATCAGGATACGTGATTGGTGCATCCCCTTCGTGATTGCTCAATTCTATGTTATTGACCAATATCAGTTCCCCAGATGAGGGTTGTCCATCAGAAACCATCTTCACAGAACATTCTGATTCTAAGTGCTCAATCATATTTCCATGTTCACCTGATTCGTCAGCAGCATGCAGATAAAATACCTCATGGGCACCTCCTCGTTCAGAATTACTGTTTTCAACATCCCAAGATGACTCTTGGGCTTCAGTAACAGTTAGTTCACACTCTAGGGCCAGAGATTCAGAAGTTAAATTCAACTCATCATCATAATTTAAAATCAGCCTTGCAAATTGTTCATGAGCTATTGCTCGTACTGCCTGTTCAGTAAAACATTTATAAGAAATGCATCAACTTAACAAAACATAAGTGGAAATACTAAGCAAATGGGGTTGGGCAGTACATCAATTTTGTTATTCCAAAAACATACCAGATGGTCTGAATCATCAAGAAATTCCAAACACTTTCTAAAGAACCTCACACACCTAGCCCTATTTGTAGCAGCCTACAGCAAAAACAGACAGTAATTAGTAAAAAAATAGCAGAAACTACCAAAAGCAGCATTAACCCAGAAATATGTTTCATTTTTTCACACCATTGACAGTGAAAGCCTGTGAGCAATTCGATAGAGGAGAGTTCCCAATGAATATACTGCATCACTTCGACCCCTACTGATTGATGATGGCAAGGACCTTGAAGAGTCATCACTATCATCTGATGAACGGTTTTTGGGGATAACAGAAAGATCAAAAAGTTGTATATCATCTTCACCAGCACCTTTATAAAGCTGCAAAAATCTAAGTCAGATTTCCTACTACTGATAAGGATAATAAATTTGTTAAAAAAATTAACACACTAAAGCTAAAAACAACAAATACATAAATGTAATGAAAAAAATAATAATAGTACCCAATAAGCTCCGGGATCCTGTTTACAATTATCCTGAAGGAATCTCAAAACAGATAAACCATTTTGCTGTACAACATGAGGATGAAATGCAGGTGTCCCATCCTCTGATATCCCTTTCAAAAGAAAAATATCATCGGTTTTCAAAAGCTCATACCCCTGAACAACACCATTGCGATGATAACATATAGCCAACTCAGGTACACTTGCCATGACATTGTCTAACCATGCTTCAAGCCATGTCAAAGGTGTGACCTACAAAAATTGGGAAAACTTAAATATTAACAATCTGCTAATGCAAAATTTGATGCAACACCATTTTCAGAAGAATGTTGCTCACCTGTCGTGTGACATCCCATAAATGCAAACTCACAGCAACATACTTTTCATTACTGAATAAAAGTAGATCACTTCCCAGGAGCATGCGGAAGTTATGAAACTGCCAGAATAAAATCCTAAGAAAGTTATCATTACCAACTTTTCTTTGTTTTTCAGATTCTTGCATCGATGATCTGGGTTTTTCACCAACTTGTGACTCCTTTTTTACTGGACTACGGTTCTTATTTCTCCTGTTCTTCTTGCTACCCCAATAGAAGTTTTCCGGTTCAACCTGTGAGTACTCAGAATGGCAATTGTATCCTTCAGCTTGAACAACATCTTCATTTTGTACCACAATATGGGGTGGTTTTCCTCCAGGAAGTACAGAAGAATTTGATTGATCTTCTGACGGAACATGATGTGTTGGTGGACAATCACATGCCTCCATTCTGACTGAATGCATAGCAAAATTCAAGAATAAAGATTGATCTGCACATTTTGCTTGATTGTGATGCCTCCTTATAAGTTTTTCTCCCTCTTCAACATCTGGCCTGCACTTCATAAATGCTGTCACTATTTAATCAAATGCTTGAATATTGTAGTTATGTTATATGTGTAAATTAGGGATTTTATGAACTACATAATTATATAACCATTATACATTATACTTAAATAAAAGCCTGCTCCCTGTAGTAAAAAAAGATTCATTCACCTGACCTCCTGTTTTTCTCCATGATAAATAGTAGGTTGACAAAAACAGGAAAATAAATAACTCAACTAACAAGCTTCAGAGTAAAAAATGACGATTAATCTAGCACAAGCTAATAACCAAACATTCCTAAGATTCCACTTTTTCCCCAATAAGGTTGAGTCCCTATAAAACATTCGAATGAGTTCTATGAAAAAAAAAATCATATTTTAAGTATCAGAGATCATGAACTAGAATGCACAATTTATACACAGTAGACAAAACCAGAATATGCAACTATTTATAATATAGAAATCATAAATTGTTAACAATTTCTTATGATCAAAATAAAGATTCCAATTTATACAGAGACAAATTTATCATGAATCAAAAGACAACTGTCAACAGCAATTTATACACAGTAGACAAATGATAGGTATTATAGACCTATATGGAACAACTTAACACTGTATATATTTATTCCACACACACTGAATTTCCAACAGTACAGAGAAACATGAAACAGCATACAACTTCTGGTTATTTGAGAGAACCAGACTCTCCACTTCCCTAGACTTCCAGAACTTCCAAAAACAAAGATAAAAAACTACTAAAATAAACTGCCCATGCAGACTTTATAAAAGTCTGAAACAACAAAACTACCCCTTAGACAGTTATAATTGTCTGTCAGTTTTTATTTCTTCTAATATAAACCTTCTCCTTGAACCTATCATAGTCATGGCAACAAAATGAAGTCAAGAGTAGGTCAAATAAACACCCTATGAACTAGAATGCAAAACTTATACACGGTGGATGCAATAAAGGCAGAATATGCAACTATTCTGTTGTCTATACATTTACTTTCTTGTTTAAGCATATAATATTGTAATCATCAACTACTAGTATTTTATCTTTGTCAAAATATAGATTTCACTTATTGTATCAAAAGCCAATAGATAGGGAAGCTCAATTTTCTCAAGTGAAAATGTCATCATGAATTACAAGACAACTGCAACAATAACTATGAGGGGCCACAATTAAGTGGAAGTTAGTCATGGCAAAAATAATGAAATCAAGAGTAGGTCAAATATACACCCTGTGAACTAGAATGCACAATTTATACATGGTAGAAGCAATAAAACCTAATGTCTTGCTTGTTTAAGCACATACTATCATAATCTTCATCTGGTAATATTTTGTTCGGATCAAACTAAAGATTCCAGTTTCTTATTACAACAAAAGAGAATAGATAGGGAAGCTCAATTTTCTAAAGTGAAAAAAATTATCATGAATCAAACAACAGTCAGCAGCAATTATAAGTGGCCACAACTAAGTGGAAGTTAGTCATGGAAACAAAATTAAGTCAGGAATAGGCCAAATACATACCCTGTGTTTAAAACAAGAGTATGACCAATGCGACGAACGGCAATTGATAGTCGAGCCTTGGAATATGGCATTTTAAATATCTGCTTCAAAATGTCTGCTGGGGCAATGACATCAATCTCATCTCCATAATCAACCAAGCCAGACACTGCAAGGGCCTCACACTTTCTATTGAAATTTGATGCAACAGCAGTGCCTTCCCAAGGAAAATCTGTCACCAACAAATTGAAATTTAGAAAAAATTGAAATATGTAACAGATGAATCTATCATAAAGAAATGGAAACAAACCAAACAATGTATGTAACGTATTTCACAATAGCATGCATTTGTATTTCATTACATCTTTTTTCAATGACTAATAATGAGAACAGTATCAACCCATGAAGGAATTATAGACTTAACACTCTTGATGTGCTGGAAAGAAATAACACATGAACAGTGTGTTTGGTTGGTGAGAAATGCAAAGGGAGAGTGCTGAATTGAATAGATTTGCTTCATTTGTGTTGACATGGTCACATGGTGTCAAAAGAGGACTAAACCTGTTTGATTCCAGAAAGTTTCTCTGTAATTGAATTTGATTTTGTATTTATTCCTGTATAGCTAATTAACTAGTAAGTATTCTATTCCTTTTTTAAGGTAATTCATTATTGTTATATTTTCTTTCCTTTATTAGGATTTAGTTACCCTGTTTTAGTATATCACCTTAAGTGATTCCCCTTTATTTCCATTGAAAAACAATACTCCACATTTTCAACTTGGTAACAAAGCACAACTTCTGATATGCAGAGCCACGGGTGACAGCTCCTCAGCCACCACCAATTATCAAAGTTTGCATCCTCTAAAATAGGAGCAGAAGGTTGTTTTTCAGTTATTTGCATTCAGTTCAAATCACCTCTTTTTGACTTAATGGGTTAAACTATCTCCATTGGCCCCAATTTGTTTAGATGTATATCTGTTGTAGAAGTTTAGATACCCCACTGCCAAGCAACTCAAGCTCAGCATACAGACCCACAATATGATGTGGGGTGCTGAAAACTCCATGGTTTGACATGGTTGGTGTCCATGGAGACATCAGTAGCAACTACATGCTTTATTCAGCAGCCATAAAATTGTAAGGTAGTGTCACGAAAGTATATTCAGAGCTTGCAAATAAATTTCAGATATATGAACTCAACTACAAGCCAGAGAAATTCAGCAATGTCACAGGATACTTCCACTCTTTGAAGTGGGTGCAGTAGAAGCTAGATCTCTTGAGAAATTCTCAAGTGGGAGTCAACCGAGAATGCCAAACACCATCAACAAACAAGGGATGAAGGATGGACGTTTCAGTTTCTTGCAGTCTAAATGATAAGCTAGATGTGGTTCGTGGTAGAATCACAGGGAGAGCAACATTGCCTTCATTAGGTGAAACCTTTGCGGAGATCATAAGAGAGGAAACTCACAGAAGGTTGATGATGACAAAGACAATAGTAGATCAATAAACAAGAACTCATCAAATCTGTGGCATGATCATGGCAATAACCCACGTCACACCCGAGAAACATACTAGAAAATTCACGGGAGACCAACACAACTAAAGGGCAGTAATTTAGGTTCTAGATGAAGACCTAAAATTTGGCCTTACAACTCATGAAGCAGAAAAGACTTAGTTACATGAGGAACAAGTTGATGAATCCACAAGCTTGCTAAAATCTAGCTCGGCATTGTATTGGTTCTCTGGACAAAGAAAGTAATTTTGGTGCCTCCAACTCTTTTAATTGCACCTCAAACATGTGTGTACCATGCATCATGGGTTCAAGTGCTTCTGATCATATGATCAACCTTTCTTATTTAAAACATATTCTCCTTGTTTGGAAATAAAATATTAGAATGAAAGAAATACTGCGTTATCCAAAACCATTTACTTAAAATGTGCAACATGCACCGAAATTCTCAGGAAACCATCTCTCTATTAGTCAAATTTGCAAGGATTCCAATTGTAATGAGAAGTTCTCTATTACTCGTTACATTTTTCAGGACCGGACATAAGGAAAGATGATTGGCAATGCTAAAATGACAAATGGTCTCTACTACTTTGAAGATGTTTTTGAGAATAAAGTAGCCCAAGGTCTTAGAGGTATTAATTCTTCCCCTGTGTGGGACTAAATAATGCTGCTGCATAATAGACTAGGGCACATCATAAGCATTTGTTTCCACATTTATTAAAAAATGCTGATTTTCTTTGTTTCAATGGGAAAGTTCTCTTCTAGCTAAAAGTCATAGAACTCCTTACTCCTCTCAACCTCGTCATGCATTTAAACTTTTCATTTAATCCAAATCGATGGCCAGGGTCCATAAATAATTACAACCCGATTTGAAATAAAATGGTTTGTAACTTTTATTGATGATCACACTCGGATGTGTTGGATTATTAGAATATTTTAGAATAAAAGAAAATAAGAGATTTTCTTCTGTCTTTTTGTGTCTTGCTGTTACACTGTCTCTATAATTTGTTTTTTTCCAGCTGTTTGTCCCCTTTAGTGAGTCTGTTTTGGGTGTTTTGGTCTTTTTGCTTTCAAGGGTAGCTTCTATAGAGGCTCCCTTTGTGTTCAGCTTTATACAAGATAGAAACAATAAAATATATCACGTCCGTTTCTCTAAGACGGATCTACCCTATGCATGAAAGTCTAGTGTTCCTAATATATTTAAATGTTTTTCACAAATCTTAGAAACACAAATTGACACTGAAAACTGTATTTTGAGAAGTGACAACACTGAATAATTTAATAAGAATCTCAATTAATTCCTTCAAATAAAGGTATTCAACATCAATTGATATTACTTTGGATTAATGTTCCAAAGTATTATGGGGGGATGTGGTCCTTAGAGCAGCCTATCACAAATAAAATGCCAACTTCTATGCTAAATTATAATACATATTTGGACACCTTTAAAAACATTTTTCAATCACTTTGATTGCATGTTGACAAGGCTCTAGAAGTGTTTGGTTATAAAATTACAAAATAAATTTTGAGCTAGTGCTAAGTATACCTTGAGTTTATCCAATAATTAATTCCAGCACCCTGCCAATAGATTCACTTCCTACATTGATGATGTCTTGAGCATCGAAGTAAAGTGGGAGGTTCTCCCTTGTACAATGCTTTTAGATATGTGCAACAGCCACATACACCTTTGCAGTGAAGCAACAGCCACATACAGCTTTTAGATACTGAAGCAATTGATGCATGCAAAGAAAAAGGGCTTCTTCCTAAAACTGCTGAAACACCAGTGAATGGCATGGTGAATAATTAATTCCTCATCATGCACAGCCACATACACCTTTGCAGGGCCAACCTGTGCAATCCACCCACCACTTCCAATCGCTGGGACAATGTCGTGCCCCTCTTATCCCTCTCCCAACATCCTTTCCATCCTTTCCCACTAATTAGACTTCAGGACCCCATTTGAACACCTTGTAAGTTCGTCTTTTACACCTATGCTCCCTGTTTCTAATCTGCAATGGCATCTGATTTGTCCATTGATTTTCTAGGTCACCCACAATTACTTCAAAGAAGCTTTAAAGGAAAAATTATTTGCCTCCATCTATATCGGTTGAAATGTGGTTTCTTCGCAAGGCTTTCATGACCAGTCAGAAGAAGATGGTAATAAAATACCACCAGACAAATTTGAACAGTAGGAAAAGATGGATTTCCATCCTTGTATCTTGTTGTGGCAATCAGTGTAAACCAACATATATTGAGAACTCTAGAGTATTCAAATTGCGTCACTCTTTGTGGAAGAAGTCTAAGAGTATATATACAAATGATATTTGACACCTGTTAGGGTGTGGAGAGTGTATGAAAGGAAAAGGGGAAAACGGAACACTTAAACTGTAAATAGTTAAGTGAGGGCAGGAAAGGCCCTTTATAAGGACCTTTAATTGTTTTGGTAGAGTAGTTAATGACTTTTGAGTGTAAATACCGGTCTTAGCACCAGGTGGAGGGGGTTATGCTCCTACTGACAGTGTATTCTTGAATTCTTGTGGTGAATACAGAACATTCTTTTCATTCTTTTTCCTTTCTTGTTGATTGAAGAGTAAGAGGGAGTGAGAGCTAGTTAGGAATTCATCCCCGAATCCCTAACAACACCTCTATGACATCTCTAATACAAACAGGATTCCGACATTTACTACATCAGTTTGGCCATCCAACTGATAGTGTAAGCTTGAGGTGCCTGGTACTCTTACTGATTTGTCAAAATATGACTAATGAAGGCATTGTTTCTCGCAAGCAATAGTCTGTTGGCCTGGTATCCATGCTAGGCTGTAAGCACCATAGAAACTGTGTCAACTATTAACCATCTGACAGACAGTCAGCACTCTTAGTAATAGACCAGCATCCCAACTTTCTATTATCATCTTTTTATTCCTAACATAGACCCTAATAATTGGAGACCCAATAACAATAACCCCCCTTGGGCCCGAAAAATAAGTTTTACAACATCCTCAAAGTTTAAAATAGGAAAAAAGGTTCTAAACATCTTTTGCTGATTCCCATAAATTCTCACAACCAGGGAGATTTCTGACACTTATCAGCACCTTGGCCCCTTAAGACGACCAATGGCTAAAATTCAAAACCTATGATGTTGAATCTCTAAGTGAGTAATGGCTCAGAACATGTTTCCAAAGAAAGTGCCTTCTTCAACACAGAAATGTGAAACATTGGATGCAATTGGCTCACCAATAAGCACAACCAGTGAGCAACTTGGCCAATACTTTTGAAAATCTGAAATGATACATAATCTTGGGCTTAACTCCCCACTGGTTTCTTGTGACTTGTAGTTTGCATCTGTGAGGTTGAAACTTTAGAAAAACCTACTCCCCTCTAACTGGACCTCCATCCTTGGCTTACTAGCTCAGATTTTCATCCTTAAGTCCCAAGCCTCTACTGTCACCCTTGCTAACATAGACCCTTTTAACTGTAGGTCAGCTAATAAAGTTCCATTACTACAGCTAATAAAGTTCCATTACTACAAGAGCAATCAATACAACAGATAGCATACTGATCTCAGAACCATGATATGACAGCCTTCACAAGGTCGTCAACTAACTTTCACTTCAAGACAACAACCAAGACTTCTCCACAAGGTGCGATAACAAGACTTTCACTTTATTCAAAAATTATTAAAGGAGACACTTTATGGCGTACATCATAGCATTTATTTTCAGATGGTTACAACTAAATATATGCATCTAAATTCAATGAAAGTCCACAGAACTAAGAATGGAAAAAACAAAAATCAGATAACAAAGTCTAAAAGAGAGAGGTCGAATTACAATGAGACTACCATCAACACACCCTAAGTCGGAGGCTAAAATACAATGGAACAACGGATCACGAAGGAGACTCGTGAAATAAAGAATAACACCGGCCAAATTTTGTGTTTTCCTACTATGTCAATTGCAATTTATGATAGCTTTGAAGAACATGAAAACAAAAATACACAACCACCAAGTGCGAAAAGGTAGAATAGAACATATTGAACCATTGAACATGAGATTCCACTTATAACATATAATTAGTTTACTCCAAGGGTAAAGAGTAAGCACCTCCTCCAGTTGTCTTGGAGTGAACTGCGCCAACAGGAAGAACCTTGTCCGGAAAATTGGCCAGAAGCGGGGGAGTATTCAGATCAGTCTCAGTCGGTAGCATCCGGTAACGGTAACGCGGAGCATTCACCCTGAAACAACCACAAACAACACTTAATTATCAAAACACAACACATAATCCAAAGGAAAACAAAAACAATTATTGAGTGAGAGACACACAGAGAGTATGTGTGCGCATACGTTTGGGGAATAGGGAGAAGGGCAGAATGGAAAGCATGGTGGAAGGACTTGTCGGTTGGAACGGGGATTGAGCCGCAGAGAAACCCGACGGGTTTGGGGGTGGCGATTTCCAACGTTCCCACGCACACCAGTTCCCTGGAATTCTCCGAGTTCGAAGAAGATGACGACAACTTCGCCATGTTGATTATTGCGCCCTAAAACCGCTGAGCTATGCGCGAAGGTGAGTTGAGACAAACAATTGAAGTTTGGTTTCTGAGCTTTCGCATACACGCTTTCCTGAAGCAGTCATCGTTGATGTTACATTATATACTTCTGGATTTTTCTTTAGAATAGTTATGTTCTTTGCCTTAGTCCCTGCAATCACTTGGCACAACCTTTTCACAATGCATCTACAAAAATATTCATAATGGTTATACTTATTCGATCCGATAGAGATGAGTGTATGTGTGTATATAAAATTTATTTATGATGGTAATTATTTTATATAATTTAAATTTAAAACAATGATATTAGAAAAATGTGTTTATAATATTTTTAGTTACAACTTATATTTGAATGACTTAATTTTATATTTTCAATATTTTGTCTGAATGTGTGTAATGTTATGTTGGAGTTTGTGGTGAGAACTTAAAAAATAGTGTCTATGTGTTAAAATATGAGTCTTATTTATTTTATATTAAAAAACTCGGTGTATAAATAAAATTTTCTAATAAATATTTTTATTATATAAAAACATCATTTTTATAAAACTCTTCCTCTAATAATCTTTTGTCTTTTTTATAAAAATTTGACTCTATGTCCATATGAAGTTGTAAGACCACCTAATTCTTGATTTTCAATAAAAAAAATAAGTTGATTTATATTCTCGGCTTTTTTTGAGCGTTTTTATGCATGTGAGGTTTGAGTTCTCTGTGAGAGTCTTTGTTGATTAGTAGTTCTAACTATGTGTCTTGATTAGTGGTTCTAACTATGTGTTTTAATCATGTTTGTGTTGTTAGTAGGAGCAGATAGAGTTTCCTTTGTTGATATAATTTTTTTAGGAACCTTAAAATAGTTTGGGTCATGTAACAGGTAAGGAGAACTAATTACTCTAATTTTAATTGGTAAGCAAGTTTCAATTATTGATTGTAAGTTTTTATGATAGTTGAATTGTGAATTTTCATTATTTGATGCAATTTTACTTGTTAAGCTAAGATTGGGGAATTGAATTGCCTTTAAAGATTATATGATTTAAACTTTACTATGTTAAATGATTGAGACTGGAAGTAAATTGTGTAGTTGAAATTATGTATTATTTAAAAATTGGTTGTTTTGGCATTTGTGGTTATTTTGGTTTGTAGAGACTTATAAGGTATAAATCAATAGAATTCGTGTGTAGAATTATGTAGACTCATTCGATGAGTATATTCTCGTCGAGCGAAACCAAAGCCAGAGGATTCATTGACTTGGTTTTCATAAGACAAAAATATGATCGCTGGACAAGCTAAAATTAGAAAGCCATTGACTTAGTATTTGCTAGGCAAGAAAACTCTCGCTAAGCGAGACTAAAATTAGAGATTCACTTACTTGACCATGCTCAGCGAGACTATTCTCGCTGGACAAATTTTATGATCTTGTAAGCCTATGCCATCTAGTGATGATCTCGCTAGACGAGTTATCTGGTTGTTGAGCGACGTTGAGCGAATAAATACTCTCACTATGGTAGATTAACAGAATCTAATACAAAATTTCATATGTGTGCTTTTATAGTTTATGATGTTTTAAGGTTGTTTATGTGAATGTTAATGTGATAACTATTTTGTTATAATCATTTGAGTATGTTTATAATTGATCCAAGAAGGAAATGGTTGCAGTGTGGTTTAATGTGTGTGCTTTGACTTATAAAAGTTCAGAAAGTAGACATTCTGATATACTACCAACCATTCAACTTAAATAAAGAGAAATGGGATAAAAGAGAGAATGACAAGAGGTCTTTACCTTAAACTTTTAGTCTTAGATGTGAAAGATTAATCGTGAGTACTATTGTGATAACCTATGCGTATGACTCTGTAGAGTATAAATACTACTATTAGTGCGATTTATAGTGAAACTTTATGTCAAAGCATGTATATGAATAATTGAGTCTAGTATCATCTGCATCAATAGTTATGAGTTATGATTTGCTATGAACATTGAACTAATATGTCATATATTTAATTTATATTATGAAACTTTCTTTTAAATACTAGCTTACTATGTCTTCTTTTCCTTTGTATAATGTCCATCTCTTTTACATTGATCATCTAGCACTGTGAGCAAAGAACGATGCCTTTGATGAAAGTCAAAGATGCAGTCAAGTAATCTTTAGAGTTGTAGTAAAATATTTTATTAGTTGTTAATTATCTTATGAGAAACTTGTTTAGTTTTCTAAGACTTTATACATATATTATGTTAATATTATTATTATGAATAATTATATTAATATTTTGTATGATTCATATTGTGTTGATATTATTATTATGGATAATTATATTACTATTTTGTATGATTTTTACCTTATGTATTATCAAAATAATATTTTGTTTGGAAGTTGATATTATTAAACAACAAGATGTTATAATTTAGAAATAAATTTTTATTTTTGTTACGATTTAGTTTTTAAATTAAGAAAAAAATGTATGATCACAAAGAAATGATACAGGCAAATGATATATATTCTTTAACTTTTATATATATATATATATATATATATATATATATATATATATATATATATATATATATATGAAGTAAAATCTAAAATTAAATTGTAATTTATAACAAATACACTCGACGAACGTAAATTAATGTATCCATTTAAGGATTTAAAAATATGATAATAGAATTGTACGTAACCCTGGTGTACATACTTTAACTAAAATATATATTTTATTAATTAATTAAGCCGTAAAACTTAAATATAAAAATGATCATCCTTACCATGTTGTTGAGTCATAACTTATGTTTAAATGAATGAGATTGTGTTTAATTATTTTTAATTGATGTTTGGATACTTTGAATGCTTTTTATTGTCTTATGATTTTATACGTAATTAAGTAAAACTAACCTAGCAACCAAGTTATTTGGTGTATAATTAGGTATACCATGTGCTCAAACATTTTAGAACAATTTGTGTAGCTTGTGCTTGATCCCACCACGTGAAAAAATTTGTTGAGATAATGAAAGGAAAAAAGAAAAAAAATGTAGATGACGAGTAGGAGTATACCAAGTTAGTATGAAAATGAATATTAAAATTATTATTTCCACAACTCTGAGATTAGAGATCCACCCAGACTTTATTCATTTTGATCAGGAATTATATTAAATGTAATATTGTTTAATGCATTTACAATGAAAATTTAAAAAAATAAAGATATTTTAATAATATTTTAACGTTATTTATATATATATTTATATATATATATATATATATATATATATAAAATGTTGTGATTGGTTCATATTTGTGTTTAATAATATTCTTAAATATCATTATCCAATTTGAAAATTAATTTTATTCACTGTAAAATAGCAGTCATGATATCATTAAATTAGTTAGGTGTTTTTTATTTTAATGGAGAGTTTGCAAATTGCAATGCGAAAGTTTTGTTTGTCTGGTATGCATATGTTTTTTATTTTTTTATGGCATCTTCAATCTTTAAATTGTACATATATCTGTATCTATTTCATTGTTTTAAATTTGAATTTTCTATTTTCTTCACACAATTTTAAATGTTCTTTTTTATTTTGTTCTTTAAAGAATTAAGATTATTTCAAAAGATAGACTTCTTATTTACTTATTTTTATCTAATTTTCTCTTATTTGTATGTTACAATTTGAGATGTTTTGTTTGCAAAGACATTCACTCATACCAACCAAAAATATAAGATAATAAATGTGTAACAACTTTACAATATACACCTTTGAGTTCTTCACATGTTTATAAGGTTTTGATGGTATGTTATCTTTAGGTTAAAACCACTTAGGCGTCCTGTTGTCGTAAGGTCTTCCCATTTTGGTCTCGTTCTTATAAAACTTCCTAATTGGGTCCTCAAAAGTGCTAATTTGAAGCAATTCAGTCCCTACCGTTAAAAATCGTTAACGACCGTTTAAATATTAATGACGTGGCATTATAAATTAATTTTATATGAATAAATATTAATAAATATTTGTGTGATCAGGATTTTAGAAGGGTAAATTTGGAATATAAAATAATTTCTTCTTCCTTCGCAGAACCCAAACATAGCTCCCACTTCATCTTCTTCCTCCGCAAAACCCAAAGTTCATCTTCTTCCTCAAACCAACCCCAAAACAGAAATTTGCATATCTCGGAATTTCGATCTTTTTCCTCAGACCGAACAAAAATAACCAAATCCTTTATAAAACCCTAATTTCGATCTTTTTCCCCAATTCAATTTGGGATTTTTCTTATCCTTTCCGGTTTTGTTTGGTCTGCTTACAGGGGAACCATTCTTCTTCCCCTTCGTTTTCCTCTTCTAGGGTCAGTGGCGCTTCTCCCTCTGCTTCTTTTGTTCTGATAATTGTAGCCATCTCCCTGTATTGGGTTTCGTCTTTTGTATGTATCTACTGTGTGATGAACCGGAAGAAAGGATTTGATGCTTCGAATCCAAGAATTTGGATGGATTGGTGTGTGATGATGGGGAAGCGTAGTGGAGATTAGGGGGCTGATTTGGTCTTCTCAGTTTTGATTTGAATCTATTGGATGCATACAGAGGGTGGGAGAGTTTGTGCGTGAGGGAAGATGGTGCTTCTTGTGCCCCAGTTGAAGATGATGGGCGAATCAAATTCCTTATGTTTAATGGATGAAATTGGCTCCAGTAGGGTGTCGAATGAAATTTCAATTTGCATTTTGAGAAGTTCCGTTCTTGGTTCCCAGTTTACGTTTTGAGTGTCAAAATTCTGGTTTGGGAAATCTTGTGCTCTTGATTTGGTTTGATCTTTTGCAGTGGTTGTGATGGCAGCGACAACCATTTCGTGGTGGTTGACAACGGAGTTGCTCCTTTCTGACGTGAGATTATCGTGGTGGCTCCCACAGAAAACCCAGAGAGCGAAAATGGCGAAAATGGTCTCCTCTGTTTTCCATTTTTCTTCTTCGAACCCAAATCACCGAGTTCTTCCGATAATAGATCTGAGCTTTTTTCCTTTAAATCTTAGGGTTTTGAATTTTTGGGATCTGAGTAGGTTTGTGATCTTGAGAAGATTAGAGTTTGTAGATCTAGTATTTTAATGTTTGGTAGTACTGTTGGGTGATGTTATTTGGGAAGAAGATGAATTCAGGTTCTGGGGAGTTGGAAGAAGAAAGTTCCCACGTTGTCCTTCTATAAAATCTATATTCATTAATAGTTTTTAATATAAAATTTATTTATAATGCCACGTCATCAAATTTAAACGGCCGTTAACAATTTTTAACGGTAGGGGTTGAATTGTTTCAAATTAGCACTTTTGAGGACCCAATTGGGAAGTTTTATAAGAACGGGACCAAAATAGGAAGACCTTAGGAAAACAGGGACGCCTAAGTGGTTTTAACCTTATCTTTATGGGTTTAAGTTGATTGTACCGTTCCTTTTAGCATCGTTAGGTTGACAATTAGGTATATAATTGATTATATGTTAATCTTAGAATTAGACAAAATTAATCTAATTACACTTAATTATAATATATCTATATTATATTATATTAGAAAAATTAAACTATTTTTAATAAAAATTGAATTGTATCATTTTATAGTTTAATTTAAACAATTGAATTTGTAGTTCACTTAATTGCTTAAATTGTGTTTTATTTTTTTCTTTTTGTTGAATCGTGTCTTCTCTATCCTAGTTCTTTCTCAATACTACTAGAGACAAAGATTAAAAGTTTCAATCATCGTCAGAGGTTTTGTCGTTATTGAAGGCTCTCTCGCCATCGAAAGCTTTATCGTCCCTTCCTCCTACGCATCATGTTGGACGTGAAGTTATCTCTTTATCTACCTTCTCCGAATTGGGGTTTTTAATTTTAGGTTAAATATGTCGTTTGGTCCTTATATTTATGCCTAATTCTCAATTGGGTCCTCATATTTTTTTGTCCCAATTGAATCCAATATTTGTTAATTTGAGACAATAAAATCCTTTCCGTTAACTTTTCATTGACGCCGTTTAATGTGATGACGTGGATACATGTATTAGTAGCTTATTTATAATGATTCAATTACGTGGAATTTTGGATTTAAAAAGGATTTTTTTTTACTAAAATTAGTTTATGGCTGACCTTTCATCAGGAGGGAGTGGCGAATGCAGGCGAGATCGCAGCCGTTGACGGCGTAGACTACGTGCAAACGGGGCCATTGGATCTGAGCGCTAGCTTGGGGTACTTGTGGGACCCGAGGAACAAAAGGGTGAGGGAGGCGTTGAGGGAGGCTGAGAGAAAGGTGTTGGAGAGCCGAAACGACGACGTCGAGAGTGAAGCTTATCTTGCGGGCTTCGCCACGGCGTTTGATAGGGCGAAGGAGTTAAGGTCACGTGGGTATCACATGTTGAGTGGCGTCGTGGATATCGGGTTGTTTCGGAGCGCGGCGACGGAGGATGTGATTGCTTTCAAGACGAGTGTATCGGGGAGTGAGGAGGAAGAGGAGAAAGAGGTTGATGAGAAGTACTGGAGTGAATGAATTACAGAACAAAAGATCTTTTCATTTTTTGGTAAATTTAGGTCATTATAAATGTGTCATTGACATTTCAAAGGAAAATGACTCGTTGATTTCATGTTTTTCATTGTTTTTTCACATTAAGAATTTGGTATTTTTGCTTCTTCATTCTTGTGTAGCTTGATTTGGTTCATTTGCACTCCACCATGGTTTAACCTGTGATCCAGAACTGTGGTGGTGTGTTTTTGGTTATTTTAACTGAATGTATTAGCAATTTTACTAATCACAATTAGAATTGTAACTGCATTTGAAACTGTGGCTTAACCGATTGAAAGTAATTACTGATGTGCAGATATAAGTAGGAGAGTAATAAATTCTCACAAACAAGTCATTTTCGGAAGGAAACCATTTTCTATTGTGCTGACTGCAGATACACCCAAAATCAACCCTCAAAGCTCCCTGTAAGAGTAAACAACTAGGTGCCTTATATTAACAAGAGGTAAGCAGCCAACCATAAAAAATGGCGATCGAGCTAGTGTATAAATTTCCAAATGCAGACAAAATCAATTATAATGGCGTTCATATATAGGTAATTTTACAAAGTGAAAATTACATATAAAGCGAAACAGTTAATCAATTAAAAAAAAACAAGCATTATCCACAGACTCATGAAACTCGATTGCGGAATCAATATTACAGGAAAAGAACACGCAATTGAGAAACCCTAAGTCCGACCCAAGGAAAGGTAACAATTATGCAATCATCCTTCGATTTTAAGAAAGTCTGAATCAAAGTGAAAACTAGAGGAATTTGAATCGAATACAAGTAAATTGTGAGAGAGAAAAATGAAGCAGTGGAAAGATTTGCCAGGATCAATAACTGAACAATTACAGGAGCTTGGGAGAAGGAAATGAAAGTGAAGAGAGAAACCTGATGAAAGGTTAGTCAGAAACTAATTTCAGTAAAAAAAATCTTGAAATACAAATATCCATGTCATAAACTAATTTTTTAAATGCAAAATTCCACGTAATTGAATCATTTTAAATAAACTACTAATATCTGCATCTGCGTCATCACAGTTAAACAGTGTTAGTGGAAAGTTAACGGAGATGACTTTATTGCCTCAAATTAACAAATATTTGGATTCAATTGGGACAAAAAAATATAAGGACCCAATTGAGAATTGAGCACAAATATAAGGACCAAAAGATATATTTAACCTCAATTTTAACCATTTTAATTCATTTTCGCTTCCTCTTTTATCAAAAATTCAATGAATATGGTCTTTTGTGAATGTACTAGGTTAGGTTATGTGATTTACTTGAAAGTTTCTTCCTTAACTTGAAATGAAGTTTTTATTGGGATGAATGTGTTGTGGATTAGGGAATTGATAGTTATAGTTTTTCACTTATGATACGATCTTGTCCAAGAAAGAGTACGATCTTTTTGGAATTTGAATCTTCAAAGGGCACAACAAAAATAAATTAGAGAAAAATGTGAAATAAGATAGAGACAGAGAAACCACAATCTACAATATTGATAAGTTAAGTAAAAATTCGCCACAAAGATGTTAATCTTTGATATGAATCAGAGTTCTAATTCAAGAATTAAGATAATCCTATCTCATAATGTAAATGCATATATTACAACTCAAAAGTGTTTACATATGTATTTGGTGCCCCTATATATAGGTACAAATGTTTAAGGAACCTAAGAAATCCTAAAAGAAAGTCCAAAAATAACTTGAAAAAATAAAAACAGAAACAAATTGTTTGCAATTATTATAACTTAAAAGTGCCACCATATGTATTTGGTGCCCCTATACATAGGTACAAATGTTTAAGGAACATAAGAAACCCTAAAAGAAAGTCCAAAGACATCGGGTCCAAAAGTAGTTTCAAAAATTAAAAATAGAAATAAATTGTTTGCAATTTGTTGGAAGTCCCACGTTGACTAGAGATAAGGCCAATTTATAATATATAAGTGGGGTGCAGACCTCACCTTAGAAGTTGGTTTTGTGGGGTTGAGTTAGGCCTAAAACCCACTTCTAACATGGTATCAGAGCTATGATTAGAACCTATCCTAGCGATATTTGTTGGGCATATTGTTCCACCCGGTATTGGGTCGTTATCGGACCACCCATTAATATCTAGTCTCACGCTCGAGATGTATATACCTCGGCGTGAGGGGGGTGTGTTGGAAGTCCCACATCGACTAGAGATAAGGCCGATTTATAATATATAAGAGAGGTGTAAACCTCACCTTACAAGCCGGTTTGTGGGATTGAGTTAGGCCTAAAACCCACTTCTAACACAATTAAAATAAAATTACGAACAAATTGTCTTCACTTGACTTATCAATCTGCCCCTTGAGGAATCACATTAAAAAAAGATACACTTTTTCTTGAATAAGATTGTATCAACTTAAATCATGGAAGATAGTAAAGAGTGAACCATTATGGATGAGTGCGCTTAGCTTGAATCATGGAAGATTATCTTGGGATGAGAAGAAGGCATGTGAAATTTATAAGCAATGAATTCAAGTGAGGTGGTCTCTTTTTTGTGCATACCACATTGTAACTGTAAGTTATTGTGGTAGTAATGGCTAATTGTCAAAAAAGTCAAACAACCCTATTCCAAAATCTTCAAACCAAAGTTTGCAGAACAAAATAAAAGAGAAAAGTGATCAATCGCAACATGTGTATGTGCCATGTTACTTTAAAAACCTCTTGCTTCATCCAGATTTTAAGACCAAATAGGGGTGGTCCACTTGCTTCCAATTTACCTTCACTCCTTAATATCATTATCATCATCCTTAAGATTCCTACAACAGTTCCCCAAAATCAATTCTCCATCATTAATTTGCAGTGTAAGATTATTAACTTTCAAGATATAATATGTGTTGAAGTTAAGTAAGTTAAAACTATGTGTTGCTTAATGTATTTTTGGAATGTAGGATAAAAATAGAATAACATAATATATCAAAATAACCCAACACCAAACTGAAGAACATGAGGTAACTTTTAGGCTTTAATAACTTAGGTATTACCTGCTTTATTGAAATGTTTGTTAACAAGATAGTATTACCTTCTTTATTTTCCTAAATGCAACTCATTCCTTTACGTGTCTCTTATCAATGGGTACTTTAATTCTTAGTTCGGTTAGAAATTGATTAATCCTTTATTGTTATCAAATGAATTTTACATTGTCAGAAAATGTAGAAACTCTCTCACTAGATACTTTTGGAATTGATCATTTACTTCTTATATTAATACATCATCAACTAAAAATAGTAAAGGTCGGTTAGACGTGTGGGAACATTTTACAAAATAAAATTCTTATTTTGAGAAAAAGATTAAATGTAATTAATGTGGTGATTTGATTAAATATTTGGCTGAAACAAATGGGATAAGGAATCATTTGACAACATGCAAAGAAAATCCTAGTATAGAAACATTCAAAAGGAAAAGACTCTCATCATCAACTACAAAAGGGGTTAGTGTTGGCCCTTCAAAAACACCTATTTTTAAATTTGACCAAAATGTTTCTCGAATGAAGTTGGTGAAAATATTTGTGAAGTTCGAGCTTCCTTTTAGATTTGTGGAAAATGAGGAGTTTCGTGACTTTGTATGGTCCTTGCAACCACGATTTGAAGTCTCATCCCGCACTATATCGAGGCGTGAAATGTGGGAACTCTATAAAGATGAGAAAACAAAGTTGAAAAATTTTCTATCAATGTAGTGTGAGAAGGTTTGCTTGACTATACATATATGAACTTAAATCCAAAACCTAATTTGCATGAGTTTAAAAACTCACTTTATTGATAATGATTGAAAACTTCAAAAGAAAATTTTGATTTTTTTTTCTCAAACAACGACACATTCAGGAGAGCTCATTGCTAAACATGTTGAGGCTTGTTTGAATAATTGGGAATTGAAGTGAATCCTTAGTATGAATGTGGATAATTCTACAACAAATGATGTTGGGTTCAATACCTCAAAAGAAGAATGTTATCATGAAACTGTCTTATCTTAAAGGCATAATATGTCCATATTGTTGTTGTACTCATATATTAAGTTTGATTTTGAAAGATGACTTAAAAGTAGAGTTGTCAAAACGGTAACCTAACTCGACCCAACCCAACCCACCACGGGTTGGTCACTTAGTGAGCCAACCCAACCCGACTCACTTGTTAGCGAGCTGAAAAAATTCAAACCCAGTCTAACCTACTACACGAGTTGGTGGACTAAACAAGTTTGTTCACTGGCTTCTTTAATTATAAGTTTTTTTTAATAAAAAAATTACAATTTTTTTTAATTCAAATCTAAATAAACGTCACATTAAAATGATGTTAAACTCAAAAGACAATTCAAAATATAAAAAAAATATCATACATTTTTAATTTAAAAAGTCTTCATGATTATTTTTTCAAAATTGGATAGAGAATGGGATATCCACTAGAAAGGAGAGGCGAGGGCTACATGAAGAAGGATATTTGTTAATCTCACATTTGAATTATTTGTCATTGTTATTTTGATCTTGTAAGCTTTTTTTTTTTTAGATTTGTCTTACATCTAACTGTTTAGGTTGACATATGTCTTTGATGTTTAGATTAAAAAGATGTCAAAGTAAGGAAGATTCATTTATTTTAATTGGGATCTTCATATATAAAAAGATGTGAAAAGTAATGAAAATTCATTGATTTTAACTGGGATCTTCATGTTTGTTCTCGTATGTTAGATTATAAGTTTTTTGGGTGACCAATTGAAATGTGCACTTATATTAATTTTAAGGCTTAATACCGCTTTTGGTCCCTAGTTTGGGAGGGTTTGATCAATATGGTCCTACCTTTTTTTTTTTCATAACAATTGATCCCACCTTTTGAAAAAACTGTTCAATTGAGTCCTTTTTGTTCATAGTGGTCCCATATTCAAGTTTAAATTGTTTATTATAGTCCTTATTGTATACGATGATGACATGATTTTTAACATAACATTATGTCAGGACTGTTAAAATAACATTTGGATAGGTGAATGCATGAAAGAACTTATTGACGTCGTAACCAGCACCGTTAGAAAATTGACGTCGTAACAAAAAAGGAGTCAATTGAACAGTTTTTCAAAAAGTGGGATCAATTGTTACTAAAAAAAAAGGTAGGACCATATTGAACAAAACCTCCCAAACTAGGGACCAAAAACGGTATTAAGCCTAATTTTAATTAGTTGTTCATGAATAAAATACTTTTGACGTTATTATATTTTTATTTTAATTATATTCATACTAATTATAATTATTTATTCTCTTATATTTATAAACTTAATCAAAAGAAAAAAAAACATAACAAACAAAACATTCATGTAAGTGTTTTCAATTTTATGTTATATATTATATTTTTCAAAACATTAAATTGGTGCTCATAAAATTTATATCCTTTTGAGTGTCATTTCATCTCAGAACCCATAAATTCAACAACTAGTGGGATTCAGGTGGCGTTGCAGTGTGTCTGAATTTCAGAAAGTGGAGAATAAATGGCAGCAGTTGCATGGACCGATCGGTTTTGGAGGTCGTATTTAAGCTGAGATTTAAAATCTGGTGCCATTTCTCTACATGCACATTCTTCTCCAAGTTTCTGCAACTTTCGTTTTCCCCTCCTTCTCTCTAGCTTCTCTTTAAATTTCTTAGCCTTCTCTCTACAAATTCTCACTCCTTTTTACTTCCGATCACCAAACAGATCATGTCTAAGCTTTCCTAGTGTCAAAGGCTTTCGTTTGCACCGATCAAATCATCGTTCGGCGTTGGTAAGTTCATCTTCTTCATGAGAAGCCTATTTTCAGGCACATGCAACCAAAGTTCTGGTTGCATGCGTTCATCACTTTCATCTCCACAAAATCCTGATCATGTTTTGGTATTTCTTTCTTGTTCGGTGGGTTATAGGTATTCTAGAAAAGGTTGGGGTTGAGGGAAACACATCCTGTTGTTGAGTGAGCATATGTCCGATCATAAGGTAAGGGAAGCTTGTAATTTAATTACATTATTTTGTTTTAGATGTTGTATGCTTGAATGATGTTATGTTGATGAATTGGTTGATCTTGTGATATTGCATGTTTGTTTGAATACATGAATGTTTGGTAAGTTATCAAGAACTGGGTAGAAATAGGGTTGTTCTTAACTCTGCTAAATTCTGCAGAAATCTGTAACTGTGACCGAGGGTCAATTATGACCATTCGATTTTTCCATTAGTACGTACGGTCTTGACGAATTCTCGTCTGTAGGAGATTTCAGTTGATGAGCAATCGGTCTTCTATGGGTGATTGTTGAGTGATCAGTTAAGTAAGGTTAGACAGATTTTCTTACTAGTTATTTTGGTCAAGATATTCAAAATAAGTTAAGTTAGTTTCATTGTTGGTTTTATCGTGTATGAAAAGAGTGCTAGGCATATTATTACTAAAACTTCTTTAAAGGGTGTTTGGTTTTGTACTGACACTCGGTCATACAAAGAGTGGTCGGTCTTGTACTGACATTCGGTTATAATTATAATAAGTCTCTCGAAGAGTGTTCAGTTTTATACTGACACTCGGTTTCTTAAAGAGTGTTCAGTCTCGTACCAACACTCGGTTTCTTGAAGAGAACTCAGTCTTGTGGACAAAGTGTTCAGCCTTAGCTCTAAGCCAAAGCCCAAATTGTTCGGCCTTAGCTCTAAGTGCTCGGCCAAAGCTCCAAAGTGTTCGGCCTAAACTTTAAATTGCTTGGCCTGAGGTATAATTAGTATGTAAGTATTCAAGTATTTGGCTCCAACTAGATCTATCAGGTTACTTGACGATTCTGTCATTATTCTTGAGTTGAGGATATTCTTAACATGCGGTCATATTCAAATACAGGGAGTATTCTCCCGTTCGGTATTTTGTAATCTCTTCTGTTTGTTTGTGTTCATCTATAGGGAACTAGTATTTCCGTTCGGTTTTGTTCTTAGGAAATGATAATTCTTTCTATTCGGTGCTTTTGATTATAATGATTGTTTTATGATATTGGTTAACTTGGATGAGGAAGTATGTTGATCGTATATTTCAAGTTGGTATGAAAGAGAATTTCAAGGAGGAATGTCTCAGTGAATGATTATGGAATTGGTAAAGTATGAATATGGTTAGCTTTGTAGTGGATGTTCATCCTGACATTCCAATGGTCACCGAGTCTCAAGTAGAGAATGGTGGCGCATGTGGTGGGAATAGTAGGAGGCCTGGTCGCGTTAGGCTTAGGGTTCCAACTAACGGACTAAACTCATGTGTAGGCTTGTGGTTCCAGCTACAGTGAGGGATGAAGGGCTAACCCTGTGTGGCGGTTTGGGTTTCCAACTATGGTATTCACGTGGTGTTCCAGTTTACCTTTCCACGGGTGCAAGAACGACTATAGCTACATGATTCATACAGTCCGGACAGTCAGTGTGGAATGTTTGGGAATTATATTATTATAAGTTTGTACGTTCGGTAATTTCCTAGAATACTTTTATTACGATTGTGTGAATGGATATGTTTGTTTTACTTATTAACTTTTCTGTTAAGTGATATGGTTGACTGGATTAATTAAATTACATAAGCTTACTCTTATTTCCTGTCATGTCTTTTATTATCCGTTCGGTCATTCTCTTCACTGCGATGATCATCCTGTGAGTGTGAGCAGAGTGTATTGGAGATACTCTGGAGCATGCGTTGGATGAAGAGGAGCTTTTCTAATAGAGTAAGACCGTCCGGTCTGGTATTCTCTTTTCGTACTAGTTTAGTACCGTTCGGTCTAAGACGTTGTTTTATATGATCGTCCAGTTTGTACTTGTAATAGTATCAACTTAAGTTTTAAATAAAGTTTTAAATTTATGATTATTTTGAATAACTGTAAATTATCTTTATTTTCCAAGTAACTATTCTATTTTATTATAAATGTAAGAACTCTTAAGTATAGTTTATCGCTATATTTTTTGGATGTTACATTTGTAGAAAATAATATATTCATTTGATTATATATTTGTAGAAAATAACGTATTATAATGTTTTATTTTATGTATTAAGATTACTTTTAATAGTTCGACTTTGATTCAAACTCTTTTTAATATTATTTTAATTAATATATTTCTTTCTATTTCATGTTTATTGTTGTTTGTTAGGAGAATGATTTATTTGAATTGATGAACTTTGATTTAATATATATATATATATATATATATATATATATTATTTATTATTATTATTCATAAAATATATTTTAAACTATTAAAATGAAAAGATAACTCATAATATTATGTCATAATTTATTTTACCTTTATAATCATACTTTCTTAAAAATTGATTATATTTTTTATTTATTATGAAAGTGAAATTAGTCTGAAACCTTATTAATGGTTATATATTTCAAGTATTTAATATGTTTGAGAGTTATATTTATAATTTTTTATTTTTAAATATTAATAAATACGAAGTATATTTAATCATAACAACAAAAATTATAAATAACATGATTAATTTTTTAATATAAAACAAAATACTTTTAATATATTGAAGATATAGTTTATAATAAAGAATAATATAGATAATATTTATTATTATTACTCATACAAAACATAATATTTATAATTATATTTGTAAAGATAAATTTAAAAAAGAAAAAAAAAAATATATATATATATATATATATGTATATATATATATATACACACACACATAAAAGTAACAGTTGCAAAATGTAGTATTATATATATAAAGAGAGAAAGGGTAAAAAGATCATTTATGCACAATAGGACATTACCTTATATTACATATAGTTAGAGGTTAATATAACTTTATTTGAAGTCATGTAGCATCTGTGTCTTAAAACTGTCATGTGTGACACGGAATCACTTTTGTAAGGATGGCCAGTGACAATATCACAAATGTAATACTTTTTATTTTAAAAATTATTTATTGTAAAAGGGTATTTACTTAACATAAAAGAAGGCTAGAAAATGAATAAGAAGAAAAACAGTTTGTTCAGGAAAGAGGAATCACCTTTCGATTTCGGTCTGAATGTTTATTCCATGTTTGGACATTTGAATAGAGAATTCCAGTTCTGATAAAAGGAGGGATGTATAGTGATGCTGAGGCCGAATCTGAATCTGAACGCAACAGAATGAGTTGTGGCGCCGATGAAGAAGAACAAGGTTCCTTCAAGAGCTTGGCCAAGCAAACGGAGCAGAGTTACCAGTTGCAGCTCGCACTTGCCCTTCGTCTCTCTTCTCATGCTTCTTCTTCGTCCGATCACTCTTCGTCTCTGACTCAGACATTATCACACCGTTTTTGGGTATATATGGCTTGCTTTATGAAAATAACTGTTTCTGTTTGTATAAATAGGACTGTGTTTAGGTTTTTTAATGTCGAAATTGATTTAAGTTTCTATTATTTGATTAATCCGATTTAGGATTTTTATGTTATGTAGTGGATGGATTTTTGTGTTTTGTTTTTGTAGACCTTGGGATACTAATGTGGAAACCCAAATTCACAGGATTTACAAATATATGATGAAAAAGATATCATAATTTTTAAAAGACTTGACTAATATCAACTTTTATTTTATTATTATTATTATTATTATTATTTAAGTAAATCGGTAGCTATCTGAGTTCAGAATATAGAGGGGATAAGGAGAAAGAGAGAGAAGAAAGAAGACCAAAAGTGAGGGAGAGAAGAGAGGATAGGGAAAGAAGTTGACTATTGTATTTTTTGTGTTTAGTAAAAAGCTGTTGTAATTTATATACAGCTGGTTAAACTCAAATATCTGTAAATCTGCAATCTCAGTTATAGGAAATAATTGATTTCCAAAAATATCCTCAATCTCAAGACACATTTCATAACAATTAATTATTGCAAAGTATTTTATTTTATTTTCTTCTAAATATGCTTATGGAGAATTACCCAAACAGACCTAAGTTACATTGATTTGACAAGTTTGTCTCTATTCAATTCATTTCTTACATGTGAGATTATACCATTTATCGATTCAGATCAGCTTAGTTGAGTATAAGTAATCTGGGTTTTGATAGTGTAAAGTAACTTGAACCATCCATGCAACTTTAAATTGAATGCTTAATACATGAAGCTATACTTGTCATGTGTACATGTTCTGTGCTTAAGAATTAAACTTTTCTTCCACTGTTAAGATATTGAGTGTCCATATGCTTTCATATTTGTCAGGTGGATGGTTGTTTGCAATACACTGACAAAATTTTAGATGGCTTTTACTTAATCCATGGGATGGATGCATATACATGGACTCTAAGTACTGATTTGCAGAATGTTGGTATTATTCCATCATTTGAATCACTCATGTCAGTTGAACCCAGTGACGACTCGTCAATTGTTGTGGTTGCTGTTGATAAATCTAGAGATCCTGGTTTGAGAGAACTGCAAAACAGGGTAGCAAGTCTTTCAAATAACTGGATTACCACTAAAGATGCAACTGATCAGCTTGCAAGTCTTATTTGCAATAGGATGGGGTCAGTAAATTGTCTTTAATTTTTGGAGAAATAAAAAGGAATTGTTTTGAAAAGTCACAACTACATCTTCCTAATGAGTTTTGATTGTTTTTTTAAAGGGGAGGGTCTTTAACTGAGGAAAATTTAGCTATACGCTGGAAGGAATGCACCCAACTTCTTAAAAGCTGCCTGCACTCTGTCATTCTTCCAATTGGAAGCTTACCCATTGGCCTTTGTGTCCATCGAGCGTTGCTGTTTAAAGTATAATTTATTATTTAATGCTTTGTTTATATTGATTTTCTGGTTACATTATTTTTACATCAATATCTCTTATATTAACATACATGTATTTCTTTATTTTTTTTATTTTCGTTGTTCCGTAGTAAAGCAGACAACTGGGAGTTTCTAATAGAGAATATTCTTTATTTTACATAGCAGTGAAATTTGATTGTTGAATGTTATATAACAATTTAAATTGTAGGTGTTGGCTGACTTAATCAATCTACCATGCCGTATTGCAAAGGGCTGCAAGTATTGCAGAAATGACGTGGGAGCGTCATGCATAGTTCAATTTGGTTCTGACAGGTTTGTTGCATTAATTAAGTAATTAAATTTATACATGGTAAATTTGATAATGAATATATATTTTATACTTATTTGCATTATTGAGAGGTAGTTAAGAAATAGTAGAAAAAGTAAAGATGGTTGTTTGAGATTTTTCTTGTCAAACTTAGCTGCTTTTGAATTAAGAAGTAGTACTCAATAAGGAAATATACATTAAAGTTTATATTTTTCCATTTTCTATTTACAAATTACGTTTTATTTGGTTGAAAAGTTAAATAGGTAGGAAAGAAAAGCAATAAGAGAGGAAGGATTTGAACTTTATTTGGTTGAGAAGTCAAATAAGGAGGATGAGAAAAACAAATTCGAGTGATTTCAATGGGAAGGGAAATAATGTAGAAAAAATGTCATTGGATGGATAGAAAGAAGTGCAGAAAAAGTTTCTGTTATAATAGATGATATAATTGTTTTTACCATAATTTAAAATATTAAATTTATCTCATTTTTAAAAACTTTTTAATCATTTTAAAAACAAATGTTTATCATTAATCATTTTTTTTAATGTTATAAAAATATTTTTTAAAACATAAAACTAAAAGTACTAAATCAAAAGACAATTTTCCTTTACTGTAAATGAGTGATGGCTTTTTCTTGTCTATGACGTGGAGTGCTTACTGTTGCCTTTCCTAATATACGTGTTCGTGTTTGCGGGATAATTGAAGGTTGAAATCCTTTCACTAGCTGTGATTAAAGAATGAAAATCATGCAGTGATCAATTTTAAAGGTACTATTTGAAGAAAATTTTATTGGTAAAGTATGAACTTTAAACTACTTTCTTCCTAAATATTGGCTGGCTAACAACAACAGGGAAAAAGATTCTTATTCTTACTGTTATTGACAACCTAGGTTCTGCTCTTCTACCTATATATATACACATTTATTTTTAATTATTTTTACAAATGAATAATAAATAAAGGATAATACTTATTCAGAATAAAATAGAAAAGACAAATAATAACTTTCATACTTTTAAAATTAATATATTAAAAGTAGTTTTAAATACTTTATTGCTCTATTCTTTATAAAAGAATTATAAACATAAATTTCAATTACTCAATAAAGATCCCAATATTTATATACTCCATATGAGCTTATACGTATTTTCCTTTGATATATTTCTTACAAAATAAAATGGCCCAAGATATATCTCTACTTTTTTACTCAATGAAGAAGTTTTACGACACCTTGAAATTTGAAAATAAATTTAACAAACATCAGTTAAAGCTTATATAGTTTCGTTCTTTTGTTCTTTTAGTTTTTCTCTTTAACGTTTTGTTTTATCTTTTGGTCTTTGTTTAAAAGGATTCTTTATAGCTGATGGTTTGTAATTCTTTCTCTTCATTTCAATGTATTTACTCTCTTACAAAAAATCGTTGGTGTGTGTTTGAATCTTGTATGTTAGAATCCTATAGATATAGTAACCAATGGTATTAGGATCAATTGATGATATTAGGAAAAATTAGATTGATTCTATATTTGTGTTATTAGCCTAAAATATGACAATTGAATATTCTGTAATCATGTTCTCTCCCCTATAAATTTATTAGCTTCGCTGTGGTTTAAACACAAGAAATTCATCATATGCCTTGGTTTCTCAACATGGAATTAAGAGCCTAATGAGGAATGAACCTTGATTTGTTCTTTCCTTGTGGCCACACTGTTCATAGGTGTAGATTTGGCTTATCCATGACAACCCCGAAAATAAATGCGCTTGTTTTCACCAACTGTGTCACTGATGTTGTTATCTACTGACAAGTAGAATTGCAGTAACTATGATTCTCTGGTCTCAAACATCATACTTTGGCTCAAGGGTCAAGGTTATCAAGTCTACTATTTCATCTTTCTGTCAAATAGATTTTCTACTCCCAGGACATGTCTGAATCGGTTTCAACATAGGCCGAGTCGATTTACATTATTGATGTACAATATCTCTATAGTATGTTAGCACCTCATGGATGTGATTGTAGCATTGACACTTAATGGAACAATGTTGACTTATTTGGGTTGTATGTGTGGTTTTCTTCTAGATTTTAATGAACTTTTGCCTACGGCACAACCTCTGCCAAGGAATTGGAGAATCATCAGACATTTTTTGTCACTAGCTTTTAAGGATTACTTGCAGAGTATTCTCAGATTCGAGATCAAATTTTAGGATCTCCCTTTGCCCACACTATGTCTATTTCTTGGTCCTCTTCCCTTCGCATTCTTCACCTTTGTGCCATCTATCCTTGTTTATTTTCAGCCTTAATCTCAAATAGAGGTGACTGCAGTCATTCTCGTAAAAACAATGGTGATCATTAATTGCGATTCAAGAGTGACCATTGCCACAAACTTGGTCCACCATTGATCATTTTAATTCCTGCATGGTCGACCCCTTAAAACAGCTAATCTGGTAAACTCTGCTCTTACTGATTCTTCTGCATAGTTTACTCCTGCAGAATCTGCTTCCACTCACAATATACCACCAACAATCTTCAATGGTATGGAGACCATTAGGCCTCTAGTTCCACTACTTGTGTTGCATGCATGGGTAGCTCTTTTGTTGACATCTCTTGCTCTTTGGGCCCTTAGTTCCTTTCTGTGGCTATTGATCATATAACTATTAATAAATCTTTTTTTTTTTCTTCTCTTTCCACTTTTAGCCATTTATCTTCTATCACCAATGCAAATGGTTCTCACACAGCACTGAGTTGTTAGTATTGTCAATCCTCTTCCCTCTCTTTCTATTCGTAAGTTGTTTATGTCCTTGTGGTTCTCTTTAATTTATTGTCCATCAACAAACTTACAAGGTCCATTGATTATGTCATTTCTTTTATCACAGATTATGTTTCCTTGTAGGACTAAAGGATGGGGCAGACGATTGGTTTCAAATATAAGAGTCTCCATCCCCCTCTCAACCCATCTCCCCCACCCTTGCAAGTTTATCATTGTCGTACTTGTCTTGTACTGTTGGCACCTGACCAACAACATCACAAAGCCTCCTCTGGTGTCAATAGGGATGGCAATGAGGTATGGGTAATGCCTACCCTCTACTCGTTCTGTCTAAAATAATTTGCCTATTACCCACTTTGTTATTCGTATGATATCCATGAAAAAAATGTCTGCAGATATTTTTCATTTTTATTGTTTTAAATAAATTTTTTTAAAAACAATTCTTTAAAATATAAACTTAGATATAAAAATAATTTTAAAGTACAATTCAAATAAAATTGCACAATAAAATATTAATGCAAAAGCTTGGTCTTTCTAAAAAACTAATTTAAATAGGTTGCATCACAAAGTATAAGTTTTAAAAAATTAATCTTTTAAAAACAACTTCAATTTCATATGTCTAAATAAAAAATATAAATATATAAAATTAATTCCAAACAGTTCTTCAATGATTAATATTTCTCTTTCTAAGAACTTTATTTTGATCACTTGATGTTTAAAAGTGGGTATCCATTACTAAAAGCAATTATCTCAATGATTAGTGCGTATACATTGGTTGGATACCAAAATTGCCTTTGTTCCTTACTTCCATAATTGTCTTTGTTCGTTACCCTTTGTTTCTATGTCTAAGAATGTAGGTGAAGCCAAATAAGCTATGATAGACAAGATATGTACATTATACAGTACTGATACTTAGGACCTTGTTCCTCTACAACCAGGGAAGTTTGTTGTTGGTTGTCAATGGGTATATATGGTCAAAGTTGGTCTAGATGACAAGGTTGATTGGCTTAGGGTTCGTCTCATTGCAAAAGGCTATACTTAGATATTTGGGTTGGATTATGGGATACCTTTCCTTTGGATACCAAAATTGCTTCTGTGCAACTATTCCTATCATTGCTATCATTTGTCGTTGGTCTATCTGTTAGTTGAACATAAAGAATGTTTTTCTACATGGTTATCTACTCTAGGAAGTCTACATGAAGCAACTTCCTTGATTTGTTCCTTAGTGGGAGTCTTCTAGTTTTGTATGTTGCTTACGAAATTTTTATATAGCCTCAAGAAATCACCTATAGCATGGTTCAATAGATTTAGTACTTTGATTCAACAACTTGGTATGACTCAAAGTGAGGTTGACCACTCTCTTTTATCGTTACTCACTTAGTGGTTGAATATATTTGGGTGTTGTCATCATGGAGGTGAAACAACATGTTTCAAAGCATTTTCAAATGGAGGATCTTGGCAAACTAAAATATTTCTTGGGATAGAGCTAACATAATCCAAAAAGGGGATCATATCCCAAAGGAAAGCAGTGGATATTTTGGAATAAACAAGAATGTTTAATTCCAAGACCATCGACACTCCATTGTATCCCATCGCCAAAATCCTGCCATGTCGGAGGGACCCTCTTCTAGATCCCAAAGGGAACATACAAATACAATCGATAGGGAAGTTGAACTGTCAAACTATATTACCTGTCCAAATATCTCATTCATAAGAAGTGTGCAGCAAGTCAATTCTTCAACTCTCCATGTAAGGAACATTGAGACTGCATGACTCACATTGTTAGATACATCAAAGGAGTTCCAAGAAAGGGTATTTTGTATGAAGCTAGAGGACACACTTGAGTTGTGGGGTATTCTAATGTAGACTTGCCAGGTTCCCTCATTGATAGAAGTTCCACTGTAGCTTCTGTATATTTGTGGAAGATAACTTTGTCTCTTGGAAAAGCAAGAAGAAAATTTTGTAGCCAGGTTCAGAGTATTGAGCTACAATTATAGATATATGGTTAAAAACCTGCTTCAGGAACTAAAGTTTGGGAGATTTTTACAATCATCACTTACATATGTGATAATCAGACCACCATGCATGTTGCCTCAAATACATTATTCCATGAAATGATAAAGTCCATTGTCACTTTGTCAAAGAGAAAGTCATGTTTGGGAAAATATTTACTAGCTTTGTTAATTCTCATGATCAACTTAAAGATATATACACTAAGTCAGTAATGGCTCCTAGATGAACTACATATGTAAGAAACTTGGTCCACTCGACTTATGTGCTTTAGTTTGAAGGGGGAATATTAAAATCTTGTAGTTATGTTAAAATCTTAAAGATATGATAAATGATGATATTAGGATCAAGATTGATTTTATATTTTGTGTTATTAGCCTAAAATAGAACCACTGAATATTTTGTAATTGTGTTCTCTCTCCTATAAATTGAATAGCTCCACTGTGGACTCTTACAGAAATTAGAGAAGCACTAATAAAAACCTAGTAATGTTTTCTATTCCACCAAAAATCTAGTATTATATAATGCATTTTCAAATGGGGGACTGAACTTATCTGCAAACTATGTGAAGGAAGGTAGTGTTTATGAATTTTGGTCAGGGATTGGAAACTAATATTTCTGATACATCAGTTCAATCGTATTTTACTATGGTTTGTTTTTTGTCCTAATTAAGTATCCGGGTAACCAGAGGGAATCCTTTTTTTTTACCAATGTGTTTCATTGTTTTACTTTTTCTTATTACATATAAATGTGTATGGCATGGTTTTATTAGCTGAAACAAAAGCAAGCTCAATTAACATAGAAATGTCGTGTGCACCTCTCTAGGGAGTATATGATTGATTTAATTGGAAGGCCTGGGGCAACATGTCAACCTGATTCTTTTCTGAATTCTGCTTCTTCAATGTTGGTTGCTTCACCATTATGTCATCCAAAGTTCAAGCCAGTTGAAACAGCTGAATATACAAAGACACTTGCTCAATTGTATTTCTTGGACAGTCAAGCGCTGCATCTTGTATTTGATAGTACATCAGGTTATTATCTTTGCACTCTAGATGCTTTTTTTTTTTTTTTTGAAAGAATGTATTTATGATGTGGAACTAGTCTTGAAATGAAAAAGTTATTTGTCTTTATACTGAAAATTACTAACTCTTCCTTCTTTAAATTACCTTTGCTTCCACAGTTACATTGCTGAATTTTTTAACCTTAACTGAATTTTACCTTTGGTTTTACGTGAAACATTGAGAGGAAAGTAATTAGGCCATTTGCATCTGGCTTTTTTTTTTTTGTTTTTTTTTTCTTTTTTGTGCATTTTCCTCTAGAAGCACATGATTGTTGAAGCTGTGGGGTGCCAACCTAGTTGGGATTGTATACAACATTAAAATATATTGACTACATTGAATAATTACTTTCCAAAAACATGTTTTACTAGAAATCTGCCATAATAGTTTTACATTATAGTCAATGTGGGACTGTTACTATATAGTGTATGATAGTTTGTAGTTTGTTGTTAAGGAGGAAATAGTATAATCATGATTTCAGGACATAAAGGTTGTATAACAAGTATTAAGAGATTAACATGGTTTCTGTCCACATGTTCATATAGTTTTAAAATTACTAGTTTCCATCATTACAGGACCTGCTGTTAATCACAGTGACAAAATGGATCTGCAGCGAACCGAAGCTTTGGGTGCAAATTATGCTGGTGGAAACAGCCATCTGATTGCTTTGAGTAAGAATGAACTGTTTTTCTTGTCCCATATGAAAAGTAGAGAAATAGTGAAACCATGCCTTTCTCAAAAAGAGCATATCATACATGACAAGTACCAAATAGGTTTTTAATACTTATGCTCAAAATGCTCTGTATGCTCTATTTTTTATTTGTAGTGGCATTGGATTCTCCACATTTGATATTCTTATGCAGTTCCTGGTGCAGAGGAGTATGAATATTTCAATGAAGTAGACCAGACAGTCTTGGATTATCCAAGTCATGAAGTTGATCTTGACGAGGAGGATCTGGATATTCCTTGGAGTGAACTTATTTTGAAGGAGAACATTGGGACAGGTTTTATATTTTAATCCTCACATGATGCATACACTAAAAATATACTGATTCTGTGAAAGCTATCATTTATTTAAGAGAAAATGTATCCTGAAACAATGAAATAAGGACAATGATAATTGTTTTTCAGGGTCATTTGGAACTGTCCTTCGTGCAGACTGGCGTGGTTCCGTAAGCATTTCTTTCTTTGATTCTTTACATATTTATTTGTCCACATTTTAATGATGATACTAGTATTCCTGTTAATTCTATTCCATTTATTTTGGTTCGAGGAAATTAAGCATGGGAATGCAACTTGATTGGATTGTCCATAAAAAGAAAGAAAACCTACTTACCAACATGACCATCATTAATATCATGCTCAGTCACTTTGTTTTCACGGTGTCATTTCTTTTTTTGATAGAGTCGTGGTATACAATCTATAGAAATTAAATTCTAGATAAAATTCAACTTAGATGACATTCCTCCTTAGGCATAGGCTTTCTTCAATACAAAAAAAAAGCTCAGATACCCTATCATATTTTATCCCCTCCCATGATTTCATTCATAATTACATTTGTGGTTCTCCAATTGTGAACCCCAATCTTCTTTTTGTCAGCTGTTCATTCTATTAAGAATTCCCCTTTCTTTTCCAGTTTCCTCCTGATTCCTCCACTTCTTTACTTTTTTCGTCAATTTTCCTTTGTTGTGCCTTTGCTCCTCTTCACTCATACACCAAGAGGTCTTACTGGTATGCTCACTTTCCTGGTTCTTTTCTCTCCTATATATTGGGTCAGTAGCCCATCCATCCCACCCAAATCAGTTTGACCTTTCCCCCTGGGGAAAATATGCTAACCACCTGTGGATATCTTGAAAGTTCTCCTGAGTACTTCCATGATCCAGAAGCTTTGTTCGAATTATGAAATAAGTTAGGGAAGAAGGGGAAGCTGAATATGTTGGAAAACAATGGTAACAACAGCAATTTCAGTTTCTGCTATAGATTGAGCAACAATTTCTTGGTTTTTCAAGTTCCATGAGAAACACGATCTAAAGCCAAATAGTATCTTGAAGCACTTCTCATATCATCAATTGAGCTACCCCAGTCAGTATTAGAGAAACCGATTAACTTGAAATTTTTAATCTTCTTGTACTTAAGACCAAAATTGCATGTGCATATGACATATATAAAAATATTCTTTGTAGCTTTGAGGTGCATTTCACTTGCGCAATGAATAAACTGCAACAAAATACTTCTAGAATTTAGGATGTTAGGCTGGAATCATCAAACAACAAATCATAAATGAGATTGCACAAACGCATGGACCTTTTTAAACTTGACTTGAATATTCAATTTTTAAACCTGTAAGAGTTTATCTATGTAAAAATAATATTAAAAATCGATTAATGACATATATGCATAATATAATACTCTTAATGCAACTAAACTCAATAATTCCACATCATAATAAAGAAAAGTAGCAAAATCACAATAATAAACTATGATAGCACATTAGTGCTAAATAAGATTAAACTACTTGGGTGATTAAATCATTTATAATATCTTAAAAGTTGTAAGTTCTTAATGTTAAAACAATTAAAAAAGGATTTAACTTCTCCAAGTTGTTTGAATGTAATAAAATATGACAGCATGGGAAATTTGGTAGGAACAATTATCTTGTTAAGGGCCTTGTAATCTACACAAAATTGCTACCCCCACCATCCTTTTTTTAGCTAGAATCATAGGGCTAGAATAGGGGGTAATACTAGGTCTAATGATTCCTGCTTTCAACATATCAAGGACCTACTTTTCAATTTCATTCTTTTGAAGATGTGAGTATTTGTATGACCTCAGATTTAGAATGGAAGCTCCTTCTTTTGAATGAATAGCATGATCCTTTGTCCGGCTAGAAGGTAACTAAGTTAATCTTTTCAATGATGTTGATGTGGTAGATAACGTGGAATCTCCTATAACCATCCGTTGTCACACTCCTCTTCCAATGGTCAATTTTAGTTTCCCAAAATCTACCTTAACCTCTCCTAAGCTGGCCAGCCATTCTAATCCCAAGACCGCACTTGCTCCTCTTGGATAAAAAATTAAGAATTCCTATTGAATGTTCAACCCTTGTAACTCCAAAACAAATCCCGTGCATTTTCCTTCACGATGCACCTTGTGACCATCTCCTACCTCCACCACATAAGGACGGGTCTCTTTAGCCTCTAACCCACATCTATTCATGATTTCTTGAGAGATGAAATTGTGAGATGTCCCACAATCTAATAGGACTAAAACCTCTACATCTCCAATCTTTCCCCAAACCTTCTAGGACTTCTTAGTGGTAAGTCCTACCATAGTAAACATGGATAGTTGCAAAGCTTTATGTTGGAAGTCCCACATCGACTAGAGATAAAGCCAAATTATAATATATAAGTGGGGTGCAAACCTCACCATACAAGCCGGTTTTGTGGAGTTGAGTTAGACTTAAAAACCACTTTCTAATATGGTATTAGAGCCATGGTTAGCGCCTATCCTAGCGATATTTCTTGTTTCTTGGGCATTTCTATTCCACCCGTTGTTGGAAGTCTTATATCGATTAAAGATAAGGTCAAATTATAATATATAAGTGGGGTGCAAACCTCACAATACAAGCTGGTTTTGTGAGGTTGAGTTAGGCTTAAAAACCACTTTCAAATACCAAATAGGACTAATTTTATTATTCAGAATCATAAGAAAAACATTTTCATATCCTCTATTTGTAACAATCTAATTCTCCTAAAACGAGAAATAGGAAAACTAGGTAAACAAAATAAAATAGAAGATTATATATCTATTTTCTCTAATTAGGAAGATTTTAAAGATATCTTCTCTAATTACAACATTTTATCTTCTTCAACATCCTTTTCTGTGTCTCCTTTACAATTCACTAATTCGTAATAACTTGATAAATCTTTGTCTGTTTTTAACATGTGTAATTGCTTATTTCTACACATATGATTAGGTTTTAATTTCTCATCACACCTAAAGCACAATCCTTTCCTAATTTTATCTTGCATTTTCTTATCTGATCATTTTCGGAGTACAACTCCTCCATTGCTGTTGATTCCTTGAGTTTTACTGAGAGAATTCACAGCTTCCACCGACTCCCCTTTTCCCCTGCCAAATGTGAACTTTACTCAACCATTTGAGCCTTCATCATCAATTCTGCCAGATTTGACAGATCATGTAACTTCATGTCCGACTTAATTTCTTCCTTGAATCCATTCAATAATATTCCAATCAAGTAATTTTGTTCAATTCCTTTTAGAAGCCTTGCATATTGCTCGAATTGTTCTATTTCATTTTCAACTGTATCTGTCCAAAAGCAATCAAAATTTTAAAAAGGATTCTTTAGCACCCCACTCTCCTCATTCCAAGTAAAAGGTTTTCCCCCTTCCCCTCAAAACTGTCCCTGAACTATTTAAATAGTTCAGATACAGCTGGCACACAACTTATTTATTCCTTCTCCTATATACAATAACAAACCTATCACGACAAATTCAATAATGATAAACCTTCATAAATCAATTTGATGCGAGTGTTTGAAGATGATGTGTTGAGGAATTAGTGATGCATGGTGGTGGTTGGCCATGAGTCAAGTAGTGTAGTGGTTGGGCAGTTTCAATAGCAAGGTCATGTTAGAGCTCCAGGGATGCAGCGGCTGTTGCAGAGAAAAATATGTTTGGAGGACATGGTGGGTGACGAAGAGCAAGAACTCGGAGAGTGTGACAGCTGCTTGCCAGAAAGAGACTATTTTTTGAGGACATGGTGACTGATGAACAACAAAAATGCTCCGAAAAATGCTCTAAGGGCATAAGTATTGTAGAACAAGAAAAACACTCAAGAGTGTGTTGGTTAACAGAGAGAAAAAAAAAATACTCCCAAGGGCATAATAACTATAAGAGAGCTAAAAGAACACTTGTAGAATGTGGAAATTGCTGGAGAGCAAAAGATGCTCAAAGGGCACAATGTAGTGAACAAAATGTAGCACCTGGTATTGTTTACCCGACAGAGAAAATCAGAGTGATGAAGTCAGCATCAGTGTCTAGGGAAAAAAGGTGTAGCCCTACCGTGGATTAGTGACAAAGGAGGATGGTATTACTCTGATATGAGTTGAAAGAATTACTAGTGATTGTGTGTTTTGTACACACGAGCATTCTTATTTATAATAAAGACGAGATACAATAATACAGAAAAAATTCAATACCTAATAATGGGAAATATTTGGTTATGCATTCCCTATTTAGTGTAATCAAAAGCATATCTCTAACGATTCAACAATCACTACAGATATGGGAAAAGTAAAGTTTAGTAAATTAGTAGGATGTGTTGGGCATTCCTCAGTTCATGAGCTAGTTTTTGGAGTTAAGTTAAGCTCAATCCAATTTAAAGAACATTACCCATTTCTTTTCTGCTTCTTTCCTCTTTTTTCTATTGGTGGGGGTCAATCACAATCCAATCACTAAATGTTAACTATCTAATCTCTTAGGATGTTGCAGTGAAAATTCTTAAAGTGCAAGGTTTTGATCCTGGGCGATTTGAAGAATTTCTAAAGGAGGTATCCATTATTGCTGGTTTTAATTTTTATTTTCATGTTCATTTTTATATTTCTGAATGAGACTCAGGAACAATTTTACGTTAGTTTTGTACATATAATTTTTTTTTTCCATGTGGATTGTTAATCATTCCCAGTACATTTCATAGGTCTCACTCATGAAGCGCCTACGACATCCAAATATTGTACTCTTGATGGGTGCAGTTATTCAACCCCCTAAGTTATCAATTGTAACAGAGTATTTATCTAGGTACAAAAGTTTCCTTTAACAATGAAAACTGTGCTCCTTGGTTATGTTTATAATTGAAGAAAATTTGGATTGAGTGTGATATTCTTATGCTAATTATTTCCTTGAATTGCAGAGGCAGTTTGTATGAACTTCTGCACATGCCCAATGTTGGATCATCACTTAGTGAGAGGTGTCGCTTAAAAATGGCTTATGATGTGGTATAACTTTGATGATTAAAACTTTAATAGTTTTACTATTTATGTCTTTTTAGGCATTATGCAGACCTAAATGTTCATATGTTTGTCTAGGCAAGCGGAATGAATTATCTTCATCAAATGAGACCCCCCATTGTGCATAGAGATTTGAAGTCTCCAAATCTTTTGGTTGATGATTCATACACTGTTAAGGTAACTCTTACATGATATCATGGGAATATTTTGATATTTCGCACCATGCTTATGTTTATCATCTATAACAATTGTTAGAAGTGTGTTTTAGGCCTAACTCAACCCCACAAAACCGGCTTGTAAGGCCGATGTATATACATATCGAGCATGAGACTAGATATGAATGGGTGGTCCGATGACGGCCCAATAGCGGGTGGAACAATCTGCCCAACAAATATCGTTAGGATAGGCTCTAAGCATAGCTCTGATACCATGTTAGAAGTGGGTTTTAGGCCTAACTCAACCCCACAAAACCGGCTTGTAAGGTGAGGTCTGCACCCCACTTATATATTATAAATTGGCCTTATCTCTAGTCGATGTGGGACTTCCAACAACAATATATAACGAGACACTCCCACCTTGTGCACACAATTCGTATTCATATTTATGTTTAATTATATTTTAAATTTTCACTGTATTGAACCTCAAACTACATGTTAGGCATCCATAACAATAGATAATGTGATACCCTCATTTTGTATTTCATGTTCCTATTTTGCCCTTAATTTGATTTTAAATTGTCAATATTTTGAACCTCAAAATTATTATTGCTACGTACATACCAATATATAATGGGATACCTCATTGTGTGTACATATTTCATGTTCCTATCTTGTCCTTAATTAAATTATATTTTAGTTTTTAATTTTTTGAACTGCAAAACTATTAGTATGTTGCGATTACATCTATAACAATATATAATACAATACCCCAATTTTGTGTACACATTTCATCTTCTTATTTTTCCCTTAATTATATTTTAAATTTTTAATATTTTGAACCTCAAAGCTGTCATATTATGTATACAGCAATCAAAAAGAAAAACAGTGCAGATAAACTATCCATCTATTTAAAATAACCTCAGATAAACTACTTCACAACACAATTACATTTTTTTCCCCTTTTTCATGCAAAACTATAATTGATATTGCTTCTGCAATGTTGTTTTTGATTCAAATTGGTTACAAGTAAAATATAGAAAATAATAATACATCTTTTTTCATTTTTAAATAAATATATAAAATTAAAATTAATATAAGTATTAAATTTTGACTCTTAAAATATGATAGTGTAATAAAACAATGCGGACACTTAGGCACTAGTGAAATATGATAGTGTATCCGCTTTAGTATAAATAATATTAGTGCCTTGTCTTTTCTTTTGGATCATCACATCAAACCAATATCAATTTCAGATTGTGCAGTATCTATATATTCCACCTTTTCTTTCTCCCCTTCCATACACGTCTTGACATGCTTCCTTATTTAATTAGGATTGGGAGTTTAGAATTAATATAAACAGGGTTAGTTTTGTCTTTTGCTTGTCACATCTTATTATCACATTAAAGCAATATCAATTGCACATAATTCAGTCTATGTTCACCTTTCTTTCTCCTCTATCTAAAGGTCCTATATTTTCAAAATAGTATCAAAGCAACAACATCCTTTATGACCTAGCGAGAAACAGCAGAAACTCTCTTGTTATGTATAAAATAAAATTAGAAAGGACTCTCCCTGATTTTATAACTCATCCTTTTCTTTTTCTGCCTATAAATTATTAGCCAAATTTTAGGATGTATCTAGCCATGACAATTGATGGCTGCTAGGGTTATGTTAACTGTTCCCCATTTGGCAGAACCTAATCATTAATGCTTAGCAGTGCCTGAATTGCTATTGCCCGCTGTACTAACAACCCCACCCTACCCAAAACAAATGATTTTGCTTAAGCTAGAAATTTCCCATGCAGCCATTCACTAACGGCTCACGTATATATTTATGGATCTATATGAGCGTGCGGATAATTGAGCGTTGATGTTTGAATTATGTAATTCAGGTATGTGACTTTGGTCTTTCACGCACAAAGGCAAACACATTTCTTTCTTCTAAAACCGCAGCTGGGACTGTAAGTTCTTTTTATTAACTGAATCATTCATGTGTCGAATTTTGTTAAATTTTTCTTAACTACAATTATTTGATGATTTGACATTATAATTTATTCCTTTTTCTTTTCTTTCTGGACATGCCAGCCTGAATGGATGGCACCCGAAGTCATCAGAGGAGAACTGTCAAACGAAAAGTGTGATGTATTCAGCTTTGGTGTAATTTTGTGGGAACTAGTCACCCTGCAACAACCATGGAGACATTTAAATCCTTCACAGGTTATTTGCTTCTCCCCAGTGCTTTTGATTTAGTTAATTTCTAGAATATTGGATACTGTAGATAGAATACTAGAATACTCTGAGCAGCTTGAACTATCCTCAAACACATATGCATAGCGTGTCCAATACAGGACACTGACCATGTTCTGGTCTTCATGTTGGAGTTGGGGGTTTCATCGGTACAGATTCTACTTTTTGGACCGGTCCAAAATTCTTTGCCTTTGATTTAGATCTATTGCGAAAAAGTAGTCATTTCCCTAATTACTTGAGATAAATTTTTGAAAAATTCTCGCCTATAGGTTGATATATATTAGGATTAGGATATCTCTCACATGGGTTAGGATATGGTATAAAATAGATATTTTTACCCAAAATAGCCTTTTTTTTTTTTAATTTATTTATTTCCCAATATACTGTGCCTATTCCTTACATAGATAACACACTTTTTTTTATTAGTTGCAATCTCTTTAGAAAACTATCCGGAATTCGATTTTTAGGAAACCGAATTCCAAGCTGGGTTTTCTATTCTTTTTTTGTTTTTTGAATTTTAAAATAATGGGGCAGGGGAGAGGAAAAATTTAGGAAAAAAAAAGAAAATTATTAAATTCTGAAATTATTTAATTTGATAAATAAATAGATATTTTGTTTATAAATTGAAGTTACATAAATATGTAAATAAGATAAATCTTACGAAAGAAAAGGAAAGAATTGTAACAAAGCAAAGAAAATTCTGCAATATAATTGAATTTATTGAGTTGTAAAAAATCTATTTATTTTAAAAAATAATTGTATGTAATTTATAAGTATAGAGAAATAAAGTTTGAAGAAATAATTTTTTACAAGCAGACATATTTTAGGCAAAAATAAATAAGAGAAATGTGTAAATAGTTGTTTTATCAAAGTCTTCTTTTAGAAAATAGTTGTTATTCCTAAGCACAATATCATTCAGTTAAAATTAGAGTCTGAGGCAGTTAACTGTTTTAATTGAGTATTTTCCTGGGTCATTTTTCTACTAGCCTCTCTCCGTATGAAGTTTTGTAATATGCATCAAGTGGCTTTTAGTTTGATACGGTAGTTCCATCTTTTTAATCAAAATAAGTGCTAAGGCATCGCTATGTTGTTTGCCATATGTAGGTTGTTGCGGCTGTTGGTTTTATGGACAAAAGGCTAGATATTCCAAGGCATGTGAATCCTGAAGTTGCAGCCTTGATTGAGCTCTCCTGGGCCACGTAAGTGGATTAATAAATAATTTTGATTTCTTCTTTTTATGTACAGAAAACTTTGGTTCATGAAAGGTTGATTCTCCTATGATGAGGCTAGTAGCCCAGACTAAACAAGTAGTAATTATGAAGTAATTGAAGACTACCTACCCATCAACTATGGCCATACTAGTAATAGATTTTACTGAAATAATGTGTCTAATCCATATACTTTTGATTTATTTACAATAAAGGAATAAATAATGTAATAAAGGGTACATGGAAAGTAAATCGATAAAGAACCCTAATTTTTAGTTTTACATGTTAATACGTCTACAATCCAATCATATCTTTAAGAACCCCGTGATGCTAGAGCTTATATGTCATATGCATCAACCTATTACATATGTCTAGATAAATGCATAGGCTAGATGGAAATAGAGGGTGAAGATGAAATGACTAAAAGCTAGGCGGAGCTAAAACAGCCAAACAAAGCACAGGAAAACTAAGCATGGTCTGCAGAACCAGTAAAACCTCTTCTTGCAACTAAGCATGGCTGCAGACATTTTTATGTCTAGCAAGTGAGGAGACCAGTGACAAATGACAGTCATATCAAGAAATAAATGAGCATAATGGTTTTGGCTACAAGGGAAAAAATTCCAACATAATTGAGGCCAAATATTTGAGTATAGCCCTTATCTATGTACCAAGCTTTGAAAAATTATCAATGTTGTGATCCCAATCAATCTTGACAGTATAAATCAAGTGGCAACCAACAATATTCTTGCTAGGAGGTAAGGAAACAAGTTCCTATATGTCATTGGTCTGTAAAGAAGACATGTCTTGCAACATTTGTTGCCAAGTGTAAGCTTAGGAATGGATTGAGTGCTTGGGGCATGCCTTGTCCTTGAAATCACAGTTGAACAACAACATCCCAAGTATATATAGTTTGTTGTCTGGTCAATCTTTTGCAAAGAATCAACGAGATGTTGGTAAGAGTTGGTGTTGAACCAAAATGTGAGGAAGAGCTGACAACAGAAAGGGGTAATGATAGACAGGTGAATAAGGATAGGCTTTGGAATGTTTCTTATAAAAAGAAATTTAAGAATAACCGTAAATAGCTGTGATAGTTAAGGGGGGGCTGAGACTTTTGTAAAGTCTATAAAAATCCTCTTCCTTGGGGGTGCCGGGTCAGGATGGATTGTAGTATTGGAAACAGGAATGCCCTGTGAAAGGAAGATTAGTTCCTTTGTAAACAATTGTTGAACAATAATAATGGAGTTATATTCAGTGGAAAAGAGTCCTATCTATGCTTTCTGGGAATTATTCCGTTTTTTGGTCAAGGCGTGTAATAAATACGACATCGGTTTTACTGAAATAATGTCTCTGATCCAGACACTATTTATCTTAATTTTTAATCAAGGAATAAATAATGAAATCAAGAACACAAGGAAAGTGAATAAAAAAGGGATCCCTACGTTCTAGCTTTCCAGGTTCTATTTTGCAGTAGTCTATGCATATTTTTAACAGTAGGATTTGAACTCAAACCAGTAATTAACTTGATTCGTACTTACTACTTGTACCAACCAATGTGGGTCAATTAGTTTGAATTCTTTGTTCAACAGATTCTGACACTTTTCCTTTTAGCTTTCTTAGTGTTGAATCTGAAATTATTGTATGATATTCTGGCAGCCAACTTTCAAACTCCTTCACAATCCTTCTATTTAATATCTGTTGGTGCTGTAGGGAACCCTGGAGACGGCCTTCTTTCTCCTATATTATGAAATGTTTGCAGCAAATAATTACTGATGCTAGAGGGTGAACAAGTTCATACCTCATATTTATAGTCTTCAGCCTATATATACAGAGGAGAAACAGCAATATTGAACAAGAAAATAAATGGCATTGCAATTCATTCAGGTCAGGTGCTTTCTAATTTGAATAATATATTTGCTGCAATTTGTTTTTTTCTTTTTATGTTCAGCAGTGTAATACATGTTCAATCTCAAATTAAAAATCATTTATGAACATAGTTTGCACTGAATATGCAAATGGATTGAGTCCTTTGTGATTTTTCCGGACTCATTTTTAAATGCTTCCTTGCGGTTTTGGCTTATTTAGTACGAGAAATTAGAGTAACACTAAAACAAGCTTAGAGGGAGTCAGTAGCGACATCTAGTTGTGACTTTATTACTAATGGTCCTCTACTAGTTCCTGTATTGTCAAACTGTAAGAACTTGAGCACATGAGGATAGTCCGACCCAAAAGATTAGTTTATTTATGAGAATGCCTAAAGCTTAAGTACCACATTAAATAGTTTATTCTATACTTGATATGAGACTTGACATTGTCTCTTTTAATAACCAACATCCATGGCAGTTCCAGTTTTTTACTTTTGTCAACACTGACTTCCTGGTAGTCTTTTATGCTAACTGCTTTACTTATATATCTGTATTTTGTTTACACTTTTAATCTAGTCTTAGGTAGGCTGAAAGGAGATTCCCACATATCAGAAACATAAAAGTAAATATCAGGAAATACTCCAGGAACCCACAATTTGTTTCCAAGCCGACAACTAAATTCCTATTCGACACCCCCCTCCCAACCCCCTACACGCACACCCCATTTCACCTCCAAGTAACCTTCAACCCCTTAAGAGGCGTTTGGCATATAAAGGGAAATTTTAGTTTTCCTAAAATCTGTTGCTGAAAATGTTATTTTTCTATTTTTGGTTTGTTTAAATTCCCAAGAATGTTTGTTAGTTAAGAGCTTCCCGTTAAATTGTTCTCTTAAGAGAGGAGAGAATCTATCTTTTTTAAGTTGGATTTTGTTTACTACGATAAAAATAGTTACTTCTGCTAAATCATTTAATGTGACAAATAATATCACGTTACTCTTTAATTCCCAAAAGATTTATATAAACATACCTAGAATATTTTTTACAAACCAAACAGATTTTAGTCATTCATAGGATTCATGATTCTCGGGTATGAAATAATTTGTCTTGTACCAAACGTTCTTTAGTTTCATGGTTCACTGCTGAACCTGTAATATTTCCTTATCCTTTAACTTATTAGGCTCAGCGGTCTCATCAGAACTACTAATGCAAACGTATTTGCCTTGATTGGATATTTAAGAAATTCTCACAGTTGGGGGCAATGGCGCAGCTTAAATATCTAAAGATTTTCTGTTAGAAATTTTGTGAATAGGGAAGTGAATTCTATGTTTATTATTGTAATCACTGCAATAGTTTTTATTTACTACTCTAATTATAAATAAGACTCTCAGCTGTGTAATTGAGACATGGATTTCACAAGTTTCTTGCTTTTTATCGTGCTCAAAAGAGCCTAAATGATAGGTTACCCAATCTTGAATACTCAAAAACTACCCTTACGCTGCTCTAGTTATGCTAAAATATATACCTCAAATGTGCTCATGGCATATCAGATTGATGATTTGTGTGTATGTTTGGTTTGGCAGGACCTTGCTGAAGACAAAAAATACACCCATTTTAGAATAACCTGTCATTTTTGTTGTATATGCTGTTTATATAAAAGCATACTCAGATTGTCACCTATATTACTATTTGCTTCGGTTGCACCTATAATATAGTATGACACTGGGTTTCTAATTTATATATAAAAGAAATTCTTTTTTATCTTATTAAAAAGGGTTTCATTTATATATACTAGTAATTATTTTTATCTTATAAAAACAAAATGATGTGTTATTTTCTCATCATTGTTATTAGACCGAGAAGCATATTTGTACGTAGGAGCCCACTCTCTGCAACTCGCACTCTCCCCAAACCATGTATGTACATATCATCATCACCATTGCTCTTTCTTCCTCCTCTCCTATTTTTGTTCATGCACTTCCATGTGGTATTGGAAAAGTCTAAATTGCTCATATTGATCAAATATTCGAATTATACAATTTGAAAACATAATCCAGTAATTTGGAAATATATTGATAAAGTTTTGATGAATATGGGAGTAACAAAAGCTTTTATATATTAATTCCAAAAAATTTGAACACAATTTTGAAATTTGATGTTCTACCACTCAAAATTAAATTAATAATTTCATATGAAAACCAAATGCAACAATAATTTGTTTTAAGTTGGTTCCACTCATTTGTATTGACTTCTTTACTCCCACGCGTTAAAAATGAGTAAATATACCCAAAACAAAGTAATTCAAGTTATTGAGTCTATGATATAAGTTTGTTCAGAAGCCATAACTCACGTCGAATACTTTATGCTTATATAAATAAGTGTATAAAAAATGCTTTTAATATTGTAAAATGAATAGATTTTAATTTTGATTCATGTAAAAAAAAATTCATTTTCATGTTTTTATTGTTGATATGACATAATTTTCATTACTTGTTTATATAATGAATTCAAGGTCAAACAATCATCCTTTGTAATTTCAACCCTTATATGTAATATGATGGTAATATTTCATATATACTTTAAAATTTCTAAAATATTTATTTCATTTACATATGTTAAAATAAATGTTAGATATTAAGAAAGCTATTTTAAATTAAAAAAAATAGAATTTTAAAATTTTTGTATAGAACCTAAAATCAAACTTGAAATCTTCAAAATAATTTGCAGGGTCAAAATTTTAGTTATAAGAATATGAAATTTGAAGAAATTAAATATAATAAAATTAAAATAAATTACTTTTATATTAATTTTTATGTATGTAAAAAATAAATTAGGAGGGTCAAACCTCCCCTCAAGGAGCATGAAGCTCCACCAGTGATTTGACTCATTTCATAAGAGCTTAAAGTAATAATCAAATTCTATAAAGATAAAAAAAATTCTATAAGCAATAAATCTTATTTTAATATTTTTACATAAAAAATCATTTTTACCTGAGTTAAATTAATATATATATATATATATATATATATATATATATATATTTTAGTTTAACCTAAACCCTAAATATATTAACAATGGAGTTTTTATTTAGTGAAAGTTACACAAAAAGGACTAATCGGATTTTGTGATCGAATTTGTTGTAAGATTTGAATTAACACCACTAATTTAATATAATAAACTAATGAGCAATTTCAAGACTATGCGCATAACTAGTCGCACAATCCCATGCACACCACAGAACGAAGTAGATTATATCATCTGATTTCAATTTTGATTTTCTCCACCATTTTCTTCCATCTTTGCCTTTTCATTTTCCCAAAATCCAGAAATTGTATGCAACTGCGACTAGTAGTGATGAAGAATGCGTTGATAGGGTTGAAACCCTCACTCTCAGTTCCTGTTTCACACTCTTCTTTTCCGTTCTCTTCTTCCCATTCCCTCACACCCTTCCCTTTATCTCTCTCCTCAAAATCACTCCCACTTCTTGTATTCGCTAACAGCAACAAAGATTTGAGGGAACAGGGAAACACACAGCAACCACAGCCACCCAATGGTTCCAAGGATCAGCAAAAGCAGCAGCAAGAGAATGGCAACGATGGGAGTAATCAAAGATTGCCCCTTTTAGGTTTCAATTGGAGGAAACTGTTGGATCCCGACCCTGACAACGTCCTTGCACTTGGCCTAACGGGAATTCTCACATGGGCAAGTGTGCAAGTCCTCTGGCAGCTCTTGTTCATCTCTTTCGCCATTCTTGTTGCTGCCCTCAAGTACTCTTTTATCGCTGCTCTTCTTGTGTTCATTCTCATTGCTCTTCTTTGATAAATTTAGTTTCCTTTCCGCTTTCTGTGATCCTATTTGATATTATGGAAGGTATGACTTTTGAAAAGTAGTTGGGCATGTGATTGAATTTTAATGTAAAAAGCAGCTACCGAAAGTGATCTTCTAGTTTTCATTGTCATTGCCCTTCATTGAATTGCTTTAGTTCTTCTTCATCGCGATGTGACGGTTGGTTCGTGCCCATATTTCGTGTCTGGGAAATAGATTGTATGTGTTTTTGCTTTTATTTACGGGTTATGGTGTTTGATAGGGTGGTGTTCTTGTATAGTATGATGGAGAATTTGTCTGTGGTAAGTATCCAAGCAGGAACTTAGTTACCATGAAAGTGAAACACTCCTCCATGACACCTATCATCAACAACCACAATCATCTCTAACTGTTCCACCTGCTGATTCTCAAGCATCATCTCGTGCTCCAAATGCCCTTCCACCATTGTCACTTGCATCAAAACTTCCCATTGTCATACGAATAGATATTTGATCCTCTTTCAACCTTAAACCTTTATACCATTCTTATCTTCATTATAATCGTTTATGCTTTCCTGTTTCCCTTTCACATTTTATTTGGAGTCTTTATCTATTCCTAAGCCTACACTTGGCAACAAATGTTGCAAGACATGGCTTCTTTACAAGCCAATGACACATGAACTTGTTCCTTTACCTCTTGACAAGACTATTGTTCATTGGGATGACAATATTGTTTGGATTTAAAAGCTTGCTTGGTTGCTGAGGACTATATTCAAATATTTGGCCTCAATTATGGGGTCACCTTTACCCTTGTGCCCAAAATTACTTATGTTCATTTGTTTCTTGATATGATTATTGTTTGCTATTTGCTTGCTTCTTCACTAGCTAGACATAAAAAATGTCTTCTTGCATGGTTAGTTGCAAAAGGAGGTTTTACTAGTTCTGGTGACACATGCTTTGTCTACATCTTTCCTTTCTCTTTGTATGAGCTGAAGCAGTTTCCCTGTTCTCTGTTTGGCTGCTTTAGCTCAGCCTTGCTTTGATATTAATGATTTTATCTTCTCCTTCCATTCTCCATCTCGCCTATGCATTCATCTTGTTGTTTATGTTAATGACATTGTCATTGCTGGAGATGACTCTTAGGGTATCCACCACTAGCTCAAATCCCACTTTCACAATTAATTTCTAACTAAAGACTTAGGCCTCTAAAATATTTCTTAAGCATTGAGGTCGTGGAATCCTCCTCTGCCATTTGTAAGTAGTCTTTGAATATATGTAATCCTATATTCTTAAGTGAGAATTCATTTATCCTTTTCACGAAATTTCTTACGGTTCTCTCTCTCTCTCTCTCTCTCTCTCTCTCTATAAGCCTTTTATCTGTTTCTATCAAACCATTTTACTATTATTTAATTTTTAAAATGTTACTCTCAAATTCAATTCTGTTGCAATAAACCAATTCTTTTTAACATCACAATGGACATGAAATTTGTAGGACTAGATGTATGCAAGTAGTGATCCAACATTAGGACTCAGTCCTCTTTGTGTCCAAGGATGGTGGGCACTTGAATGAGAAATTTGCACAAGTAAACATCTATGGGTGATCCAACATTAATCTTATATTAGAAATAGACTGAGCTAAACTTAATCTACATCTATGGGTGATCCAACATTAATCTTATATT
>NC_028358.1:5284634-5351857 GCF_000741045.1 Vigna radiata var. radiata
TATTATTTTAGTTTATTGTTTATAATTTTAGATGATTTTAGTTTATTGTTTATAATTTTAGATTATTTTGGATTTAATAATGTATTTTATTTGTATATATATATATATATATATATATATATATATATATATATATATTTGTATTTTTTAATTGTGTAATATTGATAAATAGATTTGAAAAAGTTAAAAGATGTAACCTTCTACGGATGTGAAAATCCGTTCACGGATATCTATATCCGTTGAAGGTAAAACGAAAGTCAACATCCGTGAACGAATTTTCACATCCGCAAAAGGTTACATCTTTTAACTTTTTTTTGTTATTTTAGTTTATTGTTTTTATTTTGGATTTTATTTTTAATAATGTTTTTATTTGTATATATTTATGTTTTTGTATTTTTTATTTTATTTGTATATAATTAAAAACATATAGTTAAGTTGGAAAACGGATATCAACATCTATTCTGTTTTACCTTCAACGAATGTTGATATTCGTTGAAGGATTTTCACATTTGTTTCCAACTTAACTATATGTTTTTAAATATAGTTGAATGGTGCGAGTATGTCTTCATATTAAATTAGTTTAATGTAGATAAATATATTTTTTTTGTGTTTAAAAATCTTATAATTATATAAAAAATAATGAAATATTAATATTATTATATTTATTTGATTAATTATTAATTATTTTAATGATACTTATGATAATTTTATAAGTGATTATTGTTTAAAGTGGATAAATATCTTTGTATGGATTCTCAAATTGATTCTAGTTTTATATTTGATTTCTCTTCGTTCATCATCGGAGTTATGGAGAGAGATTTGACAAATAAATTTATCACAAATGAAATATTTCTTTCTTGACAGCACCTAATTGAATGAGTAAGAGGGATTACTTATGATTTAGGGTTTGTTGTGGTAATAGTAAGATTTGACAAGCTATTGGTGTACGGGAAAAAAAAACATTCGCCATATTTGAATGTGAAAGAAGGGGGAAATATCGAAAATACAAACCCGATATGATGGCTAGTGTATACGACACTCGTAAATGTGAGTGTCCGTTTAGGTTAAAGTGAACTATGTTCAGATGGGGATGAATGAGTGTTGAAGGTTATGTGTGGACATTACAACAATGAGTTGGTTGAAACTTTAGTTGGTCACCTTTATGCTGGTAGGTTAAATATGTCTGAGCAGTCATTACTTGTTGATATGACAAAGAGTATAGTTACACTTGCAAATATTTTACTAACCCTCAAAGAAAATAATGATCGAAATGTGACAACGATTAAACAAATCTACAACGCAAGACATGCATATAAACGATCATTGAGAAGCTCCAGAACTGAACTACAACAGTTTATGATGTTGTTGGACTGGAATAAGTACATTTATTGGAGAAGGTGTGTCAACGATTTAGAGGTTGTTAGTGACCTCTTTTGGACACATCTGGATGCGGTGAAATTGTTGAATGCATTTAATATTGTATTCTTAATGGATTCAACATATAAAACAAACTAATACAAACTTACTTTGCTTGAGATTGTTGGCATGACATCCACGAGCTTAACCTTCTTAGCCGCATTTGTATTTTGGTCAATTGAAAGGCAAAACAATTTCACTTGGGTTTTGGAAAAGCTTAAAGGTCTATTTTTGACATCTGAGGGTGGACCTAAAGTCATTGTCAGTAACTGTGACTTGGCTTTGATGAATGTCATTGCAAATGTTTTCACTGACTCATAAGATATTATGTCGGTTCCATATCCTTAAAAATGTTAAAGCCAAATGCAAAATGTTAGTTGATTCTATTGAGGCATGAGATGTGTTGATGGAGGCATGGGAAAACATGAGGAATTATGCTGATCAGAGTTTGTTTCTTGACTATGTGAATGGTCTTCAATACGCCTCCAGTGCTTAGCCTCTATTCTTTGAATTGTTGAATTAAATATCTTTCATCTTCAAGCATGGGAAGAAATACATCAAATAAATGTGCAAGGTATATGTGTACCTGAAACAGAGTTAGATATCTAGCCATCCACCTCGTGGAAGCCAGACTCGCATCCTCGAGCTGCCCGTACAAATGGGCGAGTGCAGCAACGCCCCATGCATATTTGCCACACGCGTGTACGTATCTAAATAACAGTAAGTAAGACATGCATATATAAGTTGCACTCTTATTTGAAAAAATCGCGCATCTTACTAGATGCAACATATATGCTCTGGTAGCATACTTTCAGTGTTATGACTGACACCTTTGAACATATATCTTTTTGAGGCAGTTGAGTTTAACTTTCGGACCACGTGCCTCCTCCATCTCAGCATTAATTGTGCCACCATCAACGCTGAGCAAGTCAACAAGGGTTGTACGAGCCTCCTCAAACTCCAACACCTCTAAATCACATAATTGTCCTAGCATCGGGAGATGAAGTAAAGTCGAAACATCGTCAAGAGTGATCGACATCTTCCCTACAGGGAGATGGAAAGTACTCGTCTCAAAATGCCATCTCTTTATGAAACCGAGCAACAAGCTCTTATCAACGTAATCATAACAAGTCTTTGTGAGTGGCATCAAAGAGGAATTCAACATAATGTGTTGAATTCTCTCGGCGCACGGTCCTAACTTATTAACTTTTTTACCGTGGGAGATCAACTTCAGCATCTTCTCTCGATCCTATAAAACAATATTTAATATAAATTCTATTAAAAGAAAATTAATAATTGAAATTTAAGTTTTGCATTCACTTGATCCTACGAAATACCATAAGCAACATGTTGAACATAGTACGTCAACAATGAAACATCACGTGGACCTCTAGGAAATCCACTGACATCCTCCTGTATATAAGGAACATCCGCATGCTCCTCCTCATCGTCGTCAGGGGCCTCAAATGCCTCCTCATGAACATGACCCTCATAGGCCTGATATGTCTGCTTCTCAAATGCCCGGTCCTCAACTATAGGGTCATCCTGAATAGGAGTTGCACACCTTCTCCGAGCCGAAGCTGTAGGTCGTCTCCTAGTTTCACCCTGCGCAAAACTCTCTCCACAAGAACTATAAGATGCATTGTGTGTTCTTGCCATTTATGACAAAACTAATTTAATTAAATTAATAATTATTTCATTAAATAAAATAAAATTAATTTACATATAATTACGTAACAAATTATAAAAAAACAAAAAATTTAAATACTTTATAAATTAATTTAAAATACAATAAAATTAATAAACTAAAAAAAACAAATAAACCTTCAATCGATGTAGAGAGTTCTTGAGGAGAGAATTCTACGTAGGGCAAAGCTAGGAGACGACCTACATCTTCAGCTCGGAGAAGACATGCAACTCCTATTCAAGATGGTCAGGGACCGAGTGTTTGATGAGCAGACATATCAGGCCTATGAGGGTCATGTTCACGAGGAGGAATTTAAGGCCCCTGACAACGATGAGGAGGAGGAGCATCCGGATGTTCTTGACATACAGGAGGATGTCGGTGGAAACGTGATGATTCCTTGTTGATGCACTATGTTTAGCACGTCACTTATGGCATTTTGTAGAGTCGGATGAGTGTAAACTTAAATTTTAATAGTTTAGACTTAAATTTTAATTATTAATTTTTTTAATACAATTTATATTAAATATTGTTGTGTAGGATCGAGGGGAGATGCTAAAATTGATCTCCCACGATAAAAAAGTTAATGAGTTAGGATCGTGTGTCGAGGGAATTCAACATTGTGTTGAATTCCTCTTTGATGTCTCTCACTTAGATTTTCTATGATTACATAGATAAGGGTTTGTTGCTCGGTTTCATTGAGAGATGACATTTTGAGACTAGTAGTTTTCATCTCCTTATAGGGGATATGTTGATCACTCTTGACGATGTCTCGACTTTACTTCACTTCCCAGTGCTGGGACATTTATGTGATTTAGAGGAGTTGGAGTTTGAGGAGGCTCGTACAACCCTTGTGGACCTGCTTGGCGTTAATGGTGGCACAAGTGGTGCTAAGATGAGGAGGCATATGGTCCGAAAGTCAGACTTAGCTGGCTTAGAGAGATATATGTTCAGAGGTGTCAATCACATCATTGGGATTATGCTACCAGAGCATATTTTTTGAATCTAGTAAGATGCACGATTTTTGCAAATAAGAATGTCACTTCTATACACGTGTCTTATTGTTATTTAGAGACATACACGTGTGTGACAAATATGTCTGGGACATTGCTGCACTCGCCCATTTGTACGAGCAGTTTGGTGATGCGAGTCTGGCTTCCACGAGGCAGATGGCTGGATATCTGACTCTATTTCAGGTACACACATACCTTGCGCATTTATTTGATGTACTTCTTTCCATGTTCAAAGATGGAAGATATTTATTCAATAATTCAAATAACAGAGACCAAGCATTGGAGACGTATTGAAGACTATTCACATAGTCAGGAAACAAGCTCTGATCAGCACAATCCATCACGTTTTCCCATGCCTCCATCAACACATTTTAAGCCTCGGTAGAATCAACTAACATTTTGCATTTGGCTTTAACATTTTTAAGGATATGGAATCTACATAATATCTTATATGACTCAAAGAAAACATTTGCAATGTCATTCATCAAAAATAGACCTTTAAGCTTTTTCAAAGCCCAAGTGAAATAATTTTGTCTTTCACTTCCCCAAAATGCAAATGCAACTGAGAAGGTTAAGCCCGTGGACGTCATGCTGACAATCTCAAGCAAAGGAAGTCTATATTTATTTGTTTTATAGTTGAATTCATCAAGAATACAATATTAAATGTGTTCAACAATTTCACCACATCTGGATGTGTCCAAAAGAGGCCCTCTGAATTGTCGGCACACCTGCTCCAATGAATATACTTATCTCGGTTCAACAACATCATAAACTGTTATAGTTTAGTTTTGGAGCCTCTCAATGATTGTTTATATGCTTATCTTATGTTGTAGATTTGTTTATCGTTGTCACATTTCGATGATTATTTTCTTTGAGGGTTAGTAAAATATTTGTAGATGTAACTTTACTTTTTGTCATATCAATGAGTAATGACTGCTCAGACATATTTATCCTGCCAGCATAAGGGTGACCTACTAAAGTTTCAGCCAACTCATGGTTGTGATGTCCACGCATAACCTTCAACACCTATCCATCCCCATCTGAACATGATTTACCCTTCAACCTAAACGGACACTCACATTTACAAGTGTCGTATACACTAGCCACTGCAACGAGTTTGTATTTTCGATATTTTTCCCCCTCTTTTACATCCAAGTATGACGAAGGTTTTTCTTTCTCATATACAGTAGTTATGTCAGATCTTACTATTATCACAGAAAATCATAAACAATCCCTCTTACCCATTCAATTAAGTGCTCCCGAGTATAAAAGATTTCATTTGTGATAAATTTATTTGTCTACAACTTTGTTGATGAACAAAGAGAATTCAGATATAAAACTAGAATCAATTTCAGAATCCATATGAAGATATTTATACACTCTAAACAATAATCATCTATAAAATTATAATAAGCGTCATTAAGATAATTAATCAAATAAATATAAAAATATTAATATAATTCATTATTTTTTATATAATTATAAGATTGTTAAACAATAAAAAATATTTATCTACATTAAACTTATTTAGTATAAAGACATATTCGCACCATTCAACCATATTTAAAAACATATAATTAACTTGGAAACAAATGTGGAAATCCTTCAAGGGATATCAACATCTGTTTACCTTCAAAGAATGTTGATATCCGTTGAAGGATTTTCACATTCGCTTTCCAACTTAACTATATATTTATAACATTATTAAATATATAAAAATTACAAAAACATATATACAAATAAAATAAATTATTAAAATAAAAACAATAAACTAAAATAACAAAAAAAAAGTTAAAAGATGTAACTTTCAACGGATTTTCACATCTATAAAAGGTTACATCTTTTAAATTTTTTAAATCTATTTACCAGTATTAAACAATTAAAAAATATAAATATATATCTACAAATAAAATACATTATTAAATCTAAAATTATAAATAATAAACTAAAATAATAAAATAGAAGTTATGATAATCCTTCAACGGATGTGATAATACGTTAATGGATATCAACATCCGTTGAAGGGGAAATGAATATCAACGTCTGTTGAAGGGGAGACAAAAGTTGATATTCGTTGACGACTTATCACATCCATTGAAGGATTACTATAACTCCTTTCGCGCACCTAAGACGAAGTTTCCTCTGCTGCCTCTGATAAGCACCACCACAATCATCGAGCTCTGCCACCATTGGTTCCTTGCAACCTCCCACCAAGCACAACCCACTGTCAAGGCGCGCACACACACACGCACACTCACACCACCACCACACTCACATAAAGTAAAATGAAATAGTTATAAAGGAATAAGAAAGGGAGAGCTGATTTTCATGTGCAAGTTCGGGTGTGGAGGTGTATTCTTATAAAGGAGGACCATTAATATGTAATTAATGAAGTAGGTGGGTGTGGGTGAAAATTTACTGTGGTAATTAAATGATATTGAAGGGCAAATTAGGTAGGTGGTGTAGGGAGCATTTGGTGGTGGTGAAGGGAGCAACACTCTTAAAAAATTTTGAGAAGGTACAGGGAGCATTTGGTGATAGTTGAAGGAGTAACACCTCCTATGAAACTCCAACTCCACCAAGGACACCATGACCTGCCCAAATAGGACATACTATGAGGATAGATCAAGTTGCTCAAAGTGTATTCTCTTATTCTATCTATCTTATCCACTATTCTAGAAATTAGCTAAATCAAAAGCATTATTGTAAACCTTTGAAGGATTTAAATGTCTCCATGGTTTTTGTAGGGTCATTAATAAAGGTGTCAAATTGACCTATGGCCTATGGTCCAACCTTAACTCATATTTGGAAAGACTCCATTTTAAGAAGTTCCCTTCTGAGGTAAAAAAAAAAAAAAGAAAGCCTTAATCAATAAAGTCTCCTCTCAAGTGGATTAAAAACATTGTTAAGGTGAGTTTGATTTTATTACAAAATTTTAATTAACTTTTATAAACGAAACAATATGGTTTATGTACACATATAAAATTATATATTTTATTAGATAATTTAATATATTATAATTTTTTTATATCGTATTTATTATTAAAAAAAATATATAATTTAATATTGATTATAATTTATTTATTAATTTACAATGACGAAATATGTGTTATAAACAATATATATACATCGGAGTCAATTTTTGTAAGGATAGAGTTCAAAACTTATTAAGCATTTAGATTATTCTTCAATTTTTTTAATATAAACATCTTAAAATGAAAAATAAATATGGTAACGTTTATTTAATATTATTATAAAAAGATGAAACGAAAAGGGAAATCAACTAGAAATATATGTTTTTATTAACAGGGTGTTAAGAATAACTGTCATATTTTAATAAATGTTATAAAATATGATTTTATGTTAAGAATAATTATCTTATCTTAATAAATGTTGCTATAAAATATAATAATTTTATATTATATCGTGTCGTGATCACACTTATTTGATGAACAATTAATTATAAAATAGTCATTTTATCTATTATATTTATATAAACGATACTAGTATCTATATTTGAGATTTATAATCTTATTTTAATATTGACTTTGTAATCTCTGTTTAATAACTCTATTTATTTTCAATATTTATTTTAAGTAATGTTTAAACTAACACTAACTATTTACTTTTAGTATTTTTTAAAGTTAATTAAATTATTCATTTTTAAAGTTTATTTTGATTAACTTTTTATGTTGATGAATATTTATATTAATTTTTTATGTTGATTTTAATATATTTACTTTATAAAGGTAAAATAATCTTAAAAGAAATTGTATAATTTTAGAAAAAAACATAAAATGATAATATTAAATAAATGTACAAAATTTATATATATCAAAGTATCATGTATGAGGTGATTGTTTGTATATATTCACTGAAAAATTAAAAGTAATTAAATTTACAACAAATTAGAAATTAATTATATATTTTTTCTTGTATTCAAAACAAATATTTTTTTTTTTAAACGAAGATACTAGGTTTTGACTCTTATGCTTTGTTCACTTAATGATTTGAGGAGAGGGAATCATGGAATGGATTTTTGTTGTTTGTTTGAGTAAATTTGGAGATAATTGAGAGGAAAAAGTAAAATTTGTGAAAATTAATATAAGATTTAATTGATGTAATATATTTAAAATTTATTTAATTAATAAAAATTAAAGATTATCAAAATATATAAAATTGTAACTGTTAATATTATATTTTATTGTAAAAATTGTTCATAAAAAGTAAAAAATTAAAAATAATTAATAAAAATAATTTTTAAAATATAAAAAAATTAATAATTATTTAAACAATACCATATTTTAGCTTATTATAATTTTAAGATTAAAAATTAAAATGTACTTTTACTTTTGATGATAAAAGTTTAAATAGAAACCTGATATAGTTTAATTAATTAAATAAAATCATTTTTTCTTCTCCGTCTTCCTCTCTCCTCCACACCTCTCACCTTCCATCCACTGTGCGTCGCTTCTCCAAACAAGAGCTCGCTGACAAGGTCTTCTTCTACGGCATCGACGCGCACCTGTTCAGCTTGATCTCCTTCTCCAGCTTCGATGACTGCTTGAAGTAGCATGGGATGGAGCTCTCTGCATCCTCCACCATCACGGATCATGGACCAAGGTTGATCGTCCACCTTGGTGGCATATCGGTCGTCCACCACCAACGAAACTCCACCTTCGTGAAACTTTAGGCCGCCTCCACCTCCACGCCCAGCTTGCCTGCAATGCTGAAACTGAGGGCACACAAACATGGAACCGAATACGGAGGTTAGAACTGAATACTGTTGTGAGAATGGGGAACCGAATACCCCTAGGCCTGGAATCGAATACATCTTCTTTGTGAATCCTTTGCAGACCTGGAACCAAATACTGGATGATTGGAACCGAATACGCTTCGTTCAATTTCAGTGGTGAAACACTATTCATCATCTTCTTCACCTTCAAAGATGCACATTCCATTGCAATAATGTCTCAGATCAACTGTTGTGCGAGATTATTTATTAACCATGCTTGGAATGGATTGTCCAGTTAAGGAATCTATATCTTTCTTTTTCTCAGCTGGTATTATGATATGTATTATTTGCCTTCGATTCACCGCAAATCTTCTCAGTTCTGCCAGTGATATAAAAGGAAGTATTGATATAAAAGGAGGTATCCTGCAAATCTCTTCAATTCTTTCATCGCAAATCGATGAAAGTGAACAACACTGTTGTTTCTTTTCTTCGCTCACAGTCACGTACAGTTAAATCACTTCAAGCGAACACTGTGTTAAAGCTTTTGAAAATATTTTGATTTTATCAACTTTTCTAATGAAGAACTTTTTAGTCTTAGGAACTTTTCTAATTCCAATTCATATAAATCAGAACAAAGTCATATGATAGAATCAAATTACAAGTCTAACCATGAGTCCGAAATTGAGCTAACGCAGAAATCCAAGAGTTCAAAACAGAAATAGATTCCACATTCCGAGGTGACATCCTACCTCGAACAGCAATTTTTAGAGAAAAAGTTTGTCTTCACATGAACAGCAAGCTTTGCTATGCTGAAATTGATTAAAAATACCTTATTTACGTGTTGGAGAAAAATATATTATTTATCATATTTTTTTTTTTTACATAAACAAACATAATCATTCCAAAACACGCTATTATCTTTATCTAGTTTTCTTTGTTTATCCTTATTACTAATATGTCCTATAAATGTTTTTAGATTTAGAAAGATAAAAATAACAAAGATTGAGATAAATATATTCCGAATTTAACAAGAAATATATATTTTACAATAATTTTAATTTATTTAATTTTTTTGTCTGAATAATCTTTTCTCAATGTAATTAATTTCGTATAACATGGATATCTAGAAACTTTTAATAAAAATATTAACGATAAAAATTGTTTTGTTACAATATTTTATAAGTATAGATTTATCTTGAAACGCAAGAAACCTAATTGTTTTCTTTTGTCATAGATCTCCGAGAAAGGAACAGTCTCATGGGGTTCAAAACATTTTTCTTCCTATTGCTTGAATTTGATCAATGTCTGTCTAAATACGTAGGATAGTTGGTTAAGGACGACTTTCTAACACTCTTTTCTTTCCTTCTTTGTAATGATTTCTATTGATGATAATGGCCACACTTCAAAATATGCTTACAGATTTAGTTCACAACATTTTTTTAAAAACGTTCATGCAATTTTACAGGAATAAACTTTGCGTGTGTAAGGATTGGAACTTGAGAAAAGGCATGATTTATCCAAAACCAAACGTCTCAAATTAGGCAAAGAAAGGAACAAGATTCTCTAATTAAGCTTCTGTTTAATGCTACGTTTCTTCAACAGATTCATCTCTGCAGCAAAAACTACCTTCCAGAAGTTGCATACAAGTCATGCAGAATAAAGAAAACAACTCTCTAATTTAAAGTAATACCTTCCCCGAAGAGCAAGGAATGCACATGAGAGCCATTTCTATAGCTCGGTCACAGTATAAATATCATAACTATGTGATATGATTCAACTTCAAACACCCCTTCCCATTGCATTCCTCTTTCTTCCACTTTTAAAACTCATGGCTGAATCGCTTCTTTTCAGCTCCGCAGAATCGCTCCTAGGCAAGCTTGCTTCTCGTGCCTTTCAAGAAGCTTCTCTAGCGTTTGGTGTGCACCGCGATCTTCAACAGATGAAAGAAACTATGGAACTCATAAGAGGTGTGCTCTTAGATGCCGAGAAAAAAAATCCACAAAGCAGTGCACTGAGCGAATGGCTAATTCAGATCAAGCGCGTGTTTTCTGATGCTGAAGACATAGTCGATGATTTTGAGTGTGAAACCTTGCGGAAGCATGTTGTCAACACCTATGGTAGCTGCTCAAGAAAGGTAAGCCGTTTCTTCTCATCAAGTAATCCTGTTGTTTATCGTCTTAGAATGGCGCATCACATTCAAGATATCAACACCAGGTTGACCAAACTTGCATCTCAAAGAAGCATGTTCGACCTTCAAGTCATTCACAAAGACACACGTGTCGTGCACGTGAGGGAAATGACTCATTCTCATGTAAACCCTTCCAATGTTACAGGAAGGGAACATGATAAACAAGAAATAATAAAACTTTTGTTGCAAGATGATCATGGCCAAAGTCTCTCTGTTATTTCCATTGTGGGAATGGGAGGCTTGGGAAAAACCACACTTGCTAAATTGGTTTTCAATGACCCCATAATCCATGCATGTTTTCCCTTGAGGATGTGGGTGTGTGTCTCTAATGAATTTGAACTTAGGAATGTGCTCATTAAAATCCTCAATTCTACTCCAAACCCAACTAGGGAAAACTTCAATAATTTTGAGACAGAGCAACTTCAAATTCATTTGAGAAATACACTTCAAGGGCAGAAGTCCTTGCTTGTATTGGATAACGTGTGGAACGAGGATCCTACAAGATGGGATGAGTTGAGAGAAATAATAGACGTGGGTGTTGAAGGGAGTAAAATCCTAGTGACTACTCGTAGCCATAAAGTAGCTACCATTATGCACATTAAATCCTCAAATTTGTACCTTCTAGGATGTCTCTCTGAAGAGGATTCTCTTTCTCTATTTGTGAAATATGCTTTTAAAGATGGAGATGAGATGAAACATCCTCAACTATTGAAAATTGGGGAAGAAATAGTAAAAAAATGTGGAGGGTTACCATTGGCGGTGAAAACGGTGGGGAGTTCACTGTTCTCAAAGGTTGATGAGAAAGAGTGGAAGAGTGTAAGAGACAATGAGATTTGGAATTTAGAACAAAATGAAAAGGACATTTTGCCTGCTCTCAAACTAAGTTACGATCAACTGCCTTCATATTTAAAACCCTGTTTTGCTTCTTTCTCCCTTTACACAAAAGACACAAGTGTTTTTGGTACGCAAGTTTGCACGTTATGGGGAGCACTTGGTTTTCTTCCAACACCAAAGGCAAGTGAATCAATGATGGATGTTGCCACTCAATTGTTGCATGAGCTATGGTCAAGATCTTTTCTTTCAGAATATGAAGACTACGGAGGTGAGTGCAGGTTTAAATTACATGATTTGGTGATTGATCTTGCTGTATATATTGCAAAAGGTGAATTTGAAATAATAGATAACCACAATCCCAAATTATACAAAAATGCCCATCATTTGAGATTTGTGGAAAATAATTTGCTTGATCAAGCTCTTCTTCCCTCAAGTCTAAGAACTATCATTTTTCCTAGAGGAGCTAATAATGAAGATTTCTTGAATACATTGGTGTCAAGGTGCAAATTCTTGAGGGTTTTAAACTTAAATTTTTCTGAATACGCAAGTTTGCCTCGCTGCATCGGAAAGTTGAAACATTTAAGATCTCTCAGCCTTATGGAAAATGAAAACCTTACGGAACTCCCTGATTCAATTTGCAAACTTCAAAATTTGGAAACTTTGCTCCTTGTTTGGTGCATGAAGCTACAAAAGTTACCCAAAGGACTAGCAAATCTAGTAAGCCTTCGTTACCTAGGTATAACCACCATAGAACCTGCTTGTCCAGAAAAGGATATTGCAAGTTTGACTTCTTTAGAAAAATTAGGCTTTTATCGTTGTGATAATTTTGAGTCCTTGTTCAAAGAAATACTACTACCCACTCTTAAAGAATTTTCTTTAAGTGATTGTAAAAGTCTAAAAACGGTGTCGTTCCATGCCATAAAAAATTTAGAGGTTTTAATGATTTCCAATTGCAACAAGTTGGAATTGTCAATGGGCCTTAACAACCAAATCCTTGATTTAAGGTTGAAGCTTCTCATTCTTTCTGACTTGCCACGTCTAGTCACATTGCCTCGGTGGCTTCAAGGATCTGCCAACTCTTTACAATCCTTATATATTCAACATTGCATAAATATTTATGAGCTTCCTGATTGGCTACCAACTCTAAATTGTCTCCAAGGACTTGCATTTCCTTTCTTTATGGAAAATGATATTTTAACATCATTTTTTGACACCATTTTGACACTGCACACGTGTTAAAATATGATTGGACGATTTCAAATTAAAAAAGTTGAGGCAGGGGTATATTTGGAAGAGAAAAACCAAAATTTGTTTTTTTAATTTGAAATCGTCCAATCACATTTTGACACGTGTGCAGTGTCAAAATGGTGTCAAAAAATGATGTTAAAATATCGTTTTCCTTTCTCTATTGTCCAAACCTATTATCGCTCCCTGATAATATGCATCGTCTCACAAATCTAAAAGAGATTAATGTCACTGGTTCTTATGAATTATGGAAAAGATACAAGCCAGATGTTGGACAGGATTGGCACAAAATATCTCATGTCAATCTTGTTTGTAATGATTATCAATCAGAAAGTGAAGAAGAATTAACAGACAAAAGTTGAAGGTATACTAATTCCAACCATTTAACTTTTTTTTTATATTATTATTTTTCATCAAATTCCTTTTTCTAATTTTAAAAGACAGGATTTTCTTCTTCTCACAGGTTATACTATTTTCTCGGTCTCTTCACCTCATCCGAGACTAATCAATCATGAAGGTATGCAATCTATCTCCTATGTATTTTCTATAAATTTATTCGTTTTTTCTCACTTCTGAACTTTTGAAACAATGCTTTTCTTTTATACAAAATAAAGTTCTGGTAAGCTAATATTTGATAGTAGTAGTGTATACATCAAGTATTGAATACGTGTCTTTTAATGTTTATTCAATCCCTGGCTGAAGATATCAACATTGGGAGAGAAAAGAAACTTCGAACGATACCCTTTAATTTTACATCGTTTATTTAAGAGCTTTTAGATAAGTTTTTATAACCATTTTTTTTTTAAAAAAAAATAAGAAAATTGTTTTAAACATAATATTTATTAATTCAAAAAGTTATGATTATTGGGTTAACTTGTTTAAAAATAGTTAGTTTTTAAATCGTTTGTCTTAAAGATGGTTCAAAAATTGTTTTTTTGTATAATTTTTTTAACGAAAGTCATTAAAACAAATTGCATTTTTATATTGATTTTCAGAAAACTAATTTAGAATATAAAAGTTTTGTTTTTTTCAAATATATATATTTTTTTTCCTTTTTCCAAAATCTGTAAAATCGGTAAAAGTTTGGCTCTCCTAAGAGATATTGTTGATGTCAGTTGTAAGTCCTTAAGATTGTTGTCGAAAAACTGACAAAACAGTTCTAAAACGTGCACTGACTTATCAGTGGTGTAAGTCCCCTGGTATGTAACTTTTCAGACAAATTTTTTGGAATAAAGTCTATTTATACATATAAGAAAGAATAAAAGAAATTAAAACCAATTAATAATTTTAACGTTACAAAATTAATTCACATTAAAAATTTGAACATTGGCATGTTAACATTATGGTTTGCCAATTAATAAAAGAATATCAAAGTTGTAAAATGTTCCAAAACAAATGTAACTTTTGCAATATTACAAGTTTGGCCTATAGTGTTGTTGCTTCTGTTATGTTCTAACGTCCTTAGGCAAAATGTATTTCTTAATTTCGTTGCATCATCTCAAAATCTATTTTTAGATTCCATGAATTATGATCCCAAGTCATTTTGCATCATAAGTTTGTAGCTTTATCCAACTACTACAAACATTTTTAATCATGCATAAAACTCACATATGCGTAAAATCTACATTCTCAAATTTTCCTCAAATTGTAGTCACAACCTTTTGTATCCACGGTTATTAAACTATCGAGTTTTAACTTGGATGAGTTTACATTCTCACACCTGGCTTCCTAGTTAATTCGGAAGTAAACTCATTTTCTAGGTAAAATCGGTGGAATTGACTGTGTAATCGGTAAAATCGTATAAAATCGTGAGTTTGGAGCGACTTTGCGAGTTTTTTTAATAAAAAACTTATAACATTATGTCTCGAAATGCATCAAAATTAATTATACTAATCTAAGTATTTATGTTTTACAATATTGTTATGAAAAATATATTTATAAATTTTATTTATTTTAAATTATATAATTTTGTAGACTTATTTAAATTGAAATATTATTCATATAATTTTTTTATCTTATATTACGAGTCGAGTTTGCAGTTGAGTTCACTCTATTCTCACAAATTTACGTAAACTCTTAACTTAAATTTGATAACTTTTTTTATATGTATATATAGGTTTCAGCAATTAGCTTTTAATTCTGCATATGTTTCACTTCTTCAGCTGCATCATCCACTCATAAACACCATATTAAGATTGAACGTCTTAATCGATTCATATTAAATATTTTAGAACTGCATATGCATTCATATAGTTAAATTTTGCATTACATTTAAAAATCTGTTTTATCTAGTGATATTCTTTGTTTAGAGCTATGGGTATTCCTTGTGTGGTATCTTTAGTTTTAGTTTGTTAACTATATAGCATGGCATTAATTTAATTGAATCTGTATTTTACAATTGAGTTTTCAAATTAATATTTTGTTGAATGATGTAAAATCTTTTCTGAATTTGGATTTCCCAGAAAATGTGTGTCTACTTAAAGTATAATGTCATATCATCAAAGAGTTAAAGTAATTCAGACAAATTTAACAAAAACTGACAAATGAATGCTTCAGTTAATAAATAAAAAAAAAAAACTTACAGTTCCGGCTGCGGTTTTAGATCAAAGAAATGTTTTTGTTTGCTTTTTTTATCCAATAACCGAGATCTATATTCAAGATTTTTTAAAAAGTTTTTAGAATATCTACTAAAACATATTTCAAAACCACCTTGTTTTACAGTAATATACTACATTAAAACTGATACTTTATTACATTATTTAGTGAAATCTTGGAAATTTAATGCTCTCCATGATCAATTCATTGCACCTATTCTTATATTTTTTTTTAAAAAATCCCTTAGAACAAAATAACGATTTTTCTATAAAAAGTCAACATCTTTATTATTTTTAAACTAAAAGAGAATAAGACGTTAATTCTTATAAAAGTGTGAAAGAAAACATTAGAGAGAAAGTCAAAAGAAATATTAACTCAATTATTACAACCTTTGAATTTATTGAATACCATTTTTTTTTTAGACATTTATATTTTTTACATTTATTTGATATTATTTTTGTTTATTTTTTACTTTTTTTTCTTAAAAAATTATAAAATTTTATATTTTTTTAGATTATTTTATCCTTGTATTTTATATTTAATAAATGTAAAAATTTGTCTGTTAGATTTTTAATCAAAATCATGGATCTTTCATTACCAACACAACTTCCAAAAAAAATCTCTACAGTCATAAATTTATATAACAAAAAATTATGATACTTTTTAAGTAGTAAACGTGAAATTAAGACAACGCCACTCTCCTCGTGACTCGCGACTCAAACACACTTCTTTCTCTCTTCCTTCTCACTTTTCTGCTTTTATTCCTTTTCATGACTGGCCTCAGGCGACTTGGCACCGCCGTCGGAGCCGCCGTGGCCATCGCATACGGCGGCTCCATCCTCATCTCGCCTCCTGTATCCGTTAGCGACGGGGGATCGCATCTCGCCGCTGTCCGAGAGAAGATCCACGATCCATTTGCTGCCGTGCCGTCGAGAGAGGTCCAGCGGTCGGCGCTCATCGGCGCGGGTGCCGCCAGTCCTCTGGATGTTCTCGTTATCGGCGGTGGCGCCACCGGCTCCGGCGTGGCGTTGGACGCCGTCACTCGAGGACTCCGCGTTGGCCTCGTCGAGAGAGAGGATTTCTCTTCCGGAACTTCCTCTCGCTCCACCAAGCTCATTCATGGAGGTACAAGTGTGCGTGCTCGGTTATGTGTTCTTTTATCTTTTTAATAAATGACTAAAGATACTTTATCTATTGAATATCCGATAATCGTAAGATAGTGCGCTGTTTATGCTTTTCAATAAAATAATCTGGAAAAAAATCGAAAAAGTGTGCAGTACCTTTTCATTAGGATCCGAAAATGTAATTTGTCAATAACTTTAGTTCAAAAGTCATTATGTCTGCTCAACTACCAAAGTGATAGAAATTGATTACTTCTAATGACATTTATTTTGAAAGGAGTAATATGATCAGGTTTTATATTTTCAGGAACTGTTTATCTTGCAAGAGTCCTATATCTTCCTGATAGAAAACAGTAAATAGTCTTTTTGCCCTAAAAGTGATTTTATACTTTAACCATCGGAAGAATTCTTATACTTTAATCACAAACTGCTACTAAAATAACCTAACTTAAAATAATAATGATTTCTTTAATATTTTTCTATTACTGAAAGTAGATTGAAGAAATGGGGCTTTGCAGAAGGCTGTTTCATTCAAATGATGACGATGGATATTCATTTTAATTTCTGCTAATGTATGTCTATTATTGAAAATAACATCATGCGTATATTATTTAATTGATTATAAGGATCGGCAGAAACTCTGCTATGTTTTGTTCGAAAGGGAACCAGTGGCAGAGTGGAAAAATTCAAGAGTCTGAAAGGGAGATGCAAGAACAAGGACAGAGTGATTAAGAACTGAGGAACTTTTGGAAACTGTAACTTGTATGGTGATGAGAGCTCCAATGAATGGGGCAGTTTGGGTGCAATGGAAAATGAATATGAGAAGGAAGGGATGGTCTGAAGTGGCAAATGACTTTGGGGGATATGTTTGGTTGGGTGAACAGGTTGGAATGATATTTCCAGGTAAGTAAAGTCGTGGGAGAGAAAGGGTACAAGTTCTAAGTGGAGTTGGTGTCACTAAAAGGCAGATATTTTAGTTGGTTCCAATGGTGGTAGTTTGGTATGTTCTATCTATCTTTGAAAGGCTTCAAAACTTTAAGCATTTATTATTGGGGATGAAATGAAACAAACATCCAAATATCAATTGTAGATGAACTTTCGGTGAAATTTTAGTTGTGTCATATGCCAGTCCCCTGATGTGCACTGGTGGGAATAACTCAGGTATTTTTTTGAATTGGGTTGATAGAAGAAGTTAGGGCAGTACTCAATAAAATCTTTACCAGAGAGGATGAATCATGCAGAAATTGGTAAGAAAAAGTGGATCTTAAACAAAGAAAGGGGATATTTGGACAGTTGGAATATTTAGTTGATTAGATGATTAGTTAGAGAGGGGAAGAAGACAGGGTTTAAATCACTGGCGGGGAATAAGGGTTAATTTTAGACTTGGACTAGAGATTGGGAGGGAGAACCTTGGTTTCTCAAATAATTGAATGAAAGGGTAAAAAAGGAAGGGAAAAAAATGACTGATGTATCAATTTTATTTATTTGTATTTGTATCTCTATTCTTATTTGTATCTTGGCACTTTTCATCATTCTCATTATTTACTGAGATATTCACTAAAGCTCGGATAAATATACCATGCTTATAAATGTAGAAAACCTTGTGAGAATCTGGTAGCCAATCAATTTGTTTTCATAATTAATATTGATGTGTTTATAAATGGTTTTCTGTAAAATTACTATTTTTAAAGTGTTTTTCATACTCTTTCAAAGAATGCAACATTAACTTACAAAGCTAAAAACCTACAACTTTCCAATACATTTGGGATTTGAAATTTACAGGAAGAAATCGAGTAAAGGAGCCTCTTTCCATTTGAGGTTGTGAAGTTTGCTTTGGTTTAGGTTTTCAAATATGATTGATAAAACTAATATGCATCTTAACACTGTAGATTGTTGATTTTGACTGACCGAAATTTTCATTCCTACTGGGAAATGCTAGTCATTTTATGTGTCCTTATGTTATAAGTCGTAAGTATTTGTTGGTCTAACATTTCAGTGTTTATGTAAACTCTTAGGTGTTCGATACCTAGAGAAAGCTGTCTTTAAACTTGACTATGGCCAGCTAAAGCTAGTATTCCATGCACTTGAGGAACGTAAACAGGTTATTGACAATGCACCACACCTATGCCAAGCTTTGCCTTGCATGACACCATGCTTTGAGTGGTTTGAAGTACTGTACTACTGGATTGGCTTGAAAATGTACGATTTGGTCGCAGGAGCACGATTATTACACTTATCGAGATATTATTCAGCAAAGGAGTCTGTTGAACTTTTTCCCACTCTTGCAAAGGAGGGGAAAGGTAGAAGTCTGAGGGGCACGGTTGTTTATTATGATGGACAGATGAATGATGCACGTCTTAATGTTGGACTGGCTTGCACTGCAGCATTAGCTGGTGCTGCAGTTCTGAATCATGCAGAAGTTGTATCTTTACTGAAGGATGATGCTGGTGAACGGATAATTGGTGCACGAATTAGGGATAATTTAACTGGTAATACTTTCTTTTATTAATTTATGTTACTGTAGACTTTCACGGTTTACATTTTTTACTATTTTGGACTATCGGGGATGGTAAGTTGGCATGGTGTACTGATTAAACATGAACCTGAGATATTGTGAGCAACAGGCATAATGTGAAAAACCATTTGGTGGAAATCAATCATTAATTCTTCAGCTGTTGATTTCTGACTTTTAGGGGGTGCCTTTAATTTGCAAAAAAAAAAAAATTATGAACGAGATAGCACAGTAGCACTTTTCCCATGTTTGACTTTTAAATTGATCATAGGACAACAAAAAAAGAAAGAATGAAGTGCAGCACAAGATCTAAATGTTTTATTATACCAAAACATTAGACATATTTTTTGTTCAGTACAATGTTATGAAAAACTCCAAATTACTTTTCCCTCGAAGCTGTAAACCGGCACTTTCACTGCCACACCAAAACATTGTTGGTATTTCATTCTACAAACAGAATAAGTATTAAAGCATTTTAAAATTTCCAATCAGCTCAGTATATATCACATCAATGTTATAATAAATGCATAATTTCATTGACATTTCATATTTTCATTGTTCAAAAACTCATTATGTGTTTATAAGGGATTTTTTTGTTTTGTATCCATGTGCACATAATGAAGAGTTAAAAATAGAATGAGTTTTCTTGGAAACATTTTAACATGATGTATTCACAAACTGTGTTCATCGGCAGACATCTGATTATCTGTGTAAAAGAGTTAACATTATGTAATTATTTAGAACGTAAAAATAATTGATTGAGTATAAGAATATGAGAACGATGGCTTTGTGCCTTGTCCTAATGTAAAGTACATGTCATACAGCACAAATGGTATTCAGGTACAAAGGGCATCCCTAATGGAACCATTCATAAAAGTTGTTGAACTGTGTTGTTTAGTTTTTTTATGCAGGGTCATGTCATGACATCTTTTTTTCTTCTTTAATTTTATGTAACTTTAGCAATTGTACTTTCCAACAGTGCAACCATCTTTATAGTTCACTAAATATGTTCAACTATTCATCCTTCCACAGCAAATGGCCCTCAATGGATAACTTTTGCTTATTTGTTATAGTAGATTAAGAAATTTGCATTTGCGATATCCTTATGCACATGAAACAACAAAGTATAAAATTGGTTGTGTTGCAACGCCCACCTGATAATAGACTTCACAAAAACTTAAGTCATGACTCAATTACCTTTACTGTGCTGTTCTCCTAGTACTCTCCCTGCGTGTCCATTATAACACACCTCAATCTTGAAGAATAATGTCTTTTAACAGTTCTACAGTTAATTAATTCTATTCCTTATTTTGCATGTTGTAGGCAAAGAGTTTGATACATATGCAAAAGTAATTGTGAATGCGGCTGGGCCTTTTTGTGATTCTGTAAGGAAAATGGCTGACAAAAGTGCACGTGACTTGATTTCTCCAAGCAGTGGTGTACATATTATACTCCCTGATTATTATTCCCCCGAGGGAATGGGCTTGATTGTTCCGAAAACTAAGGATGGACGTGTTGTTTTCATGCTACCATGGTTGGGAAGGACAGTTGCCGGAACTACAGATTCTAATACCAGCATTACCTTTCTTCCAGAACCACATGAAGACGAAATACAATTTATATTAGATGCCATATCTGATTACCTTAATGTTAAAGTATGTCATTCCTGCCAATACAAGCAATTTTTAAGCTCATTAACTTTCCGTTTCTTTCTGATGTTCTTTGCAGAAATGAAATGATTCCATGCTTATTACATGTTTGGAAATGTTTTGGATAATCGTAGGCAGAAGAAAAAACAAAACAGTAAATTGCATCTTATATCTGTTAGCTCCATTGCTATAATTAAACCTTTCCATTTGCGGGTTCCCTCTTTTAAATTAACTGGGCCTGTCAATCTCTGATAAATTGAAGGACAATGATCCGATTGAGCTATCACACAATCTATATGTCCTTTTCCTTTATCCCTTCTCTTCAAACTTTAAATAATGCTTTTAAAAATTTAGGTCCGCCGCACTGATGTTCTTTCTGCCTGGAGTGGCATTCGTCCATTAGCCATGGACCCATCAGCTAAAAATACCGAGAGTATCTCTAGGGATCATGTTGTCTTTGAGGATCTCCCTGGTTTGGTCACCATTACCGGTGGCAAGTGGACTACCTATAGAAGGTAATTATTTAATGGTTCAAACTGAAAATTGTGATTTGCTCAGATGCTGTTTCTGCAGTTAGGTATTTTTTTAATCATGTTAACTATTCAGTTAGTCCATTTAACTGGTGTTTAATTTCTTTCCAACTTCTGCACCATTTGTTGTTGCTTTCCTTCTTGATTCCCTTCTGGCATGCAATACTCCTTTTGTACGAGATATTATTCTGATTCCAAAGTGTTTCAGCATGGCAGAAGATGCTGTCGATGCAGCTATAAAGTCTGGGAAGTTGACCCCCACCAATGAATGTGTCACCAACAATCTAAGGATTGTTGGTGGTGAAGGGTGGGATCCTGCATCTTTTACCATTCTTTCTCAGCAGTATGTGCGCATGAAAGTAACATACAAGGGTAAAGTTGTTCCCGGTGTGATGGACACTGCTGCAGCAAAGCACTTGTCTCATGCATATGGAACATTGGCTGAACGTGTTGCTTCCATTGCTCAGGTTAGCTTGTATATATTTCATATTGTATATAGTAGCAGTATTAGCACAAAAACTTTTGAAATGTCTTGTTGATTGATTTTACTGAAAAATTGGTTTTTGATACAGCCTAGTGGCTTCATTTGATGCATGTGACTGACTCACCTGGTGGCATATGGCTTCATTGTTTGTTGTAAACCATGAACGTGAATGAATATGAAATACTGGTGATGAATCTTGTTAAAGATATAAAAATTATTTATTGGCTGGCTAACTATTTAGTTTAAGATTTCAGGATAACTGATTCTTAACAATGTCAAAGTCTCTATATTTAAGTGGTCAAGAGTAGGATCTTTGTTGTTTCCATTTTTTATAATTTAATTGAACTTTGGGATACGGAAAAGTAGATTTGATCATTGTCCGTACTTTGAGCTCAAAGGAGTCTTGCATGCAAGGTTGTTTAACTTATGTTAGCTCAAGAGTTCACTGGCTTGACTCTTAAATTCATAACAGTTTACCTATTTGTCCATGCTTTGAGCACAATGATAGATGCCCATTAGTTAGTTATAGAGTTAGTTAGGTTAGGTGGGGATTGGGATCATTAAGAAATAAGTCATGTTGCCGACAATAAGAAAAGGGGTTCAGAGGATAGTTATATCTTGTGATTTGGGAGGAAATTTGAATTGGTGTGGGAGAATTCAAGCTTCTTAACTCCTAGGAATCATTTGTACATTTTTTGTTAATAAAAAGTTTTCCTTTTATAATTCTATCCAGTTTTTATCACACAAAGCGGTCTTGCATGAAGAGTTGCTAAATCGAGAGTTTACATACATTTGTGGATGGTCCATAGATTTGACTTAATGCAAAAATAATAATAAGAAAGTCTTATGAGGGTATCCAAACAAAATATAATACTATAAAATTATAAATATCCACCATTACAACTAGATAACAAAAGTAAGAAAGTATGATATGCTGAAAAACCCAAGATATGCTGAAAGAAATCAATTGGAGAAGGTATGACGTCAAACTGTTGGTAGAAGGTAATTCGTGGTTAAGTGCAGTTGCATACTGAAATTATTTCAAACTGTTGAACATAGTTTTGACCTTACTGGTTCTAAAAGGTAATATAATCCATTACATGGTAATTCTTTTCTGTTGAAATAAAAGAAAGAGAAACATAAGATGAATCCCTAATGTGTATGAGCCCATAGCATTATGCATTTATGAACAGAAAAATATAAAGAGATGGGCCTAAGCCCGTTACATCTAACAATTTCAAACTCTCACCTCATGCTTCTATTTTAGTTTGACAGATCTAATCCAATAGAATGTGCCACCAACAGATGTAAAGTATGCTTATGCAGTTTGTACAAGTTTTGGTCAGTTTTATGGTATGGTCGATACCAAGGTTCAAAAATATATATTTCTTATGCAGAATGAAAATTTGGGTAAGCGACTTGCCCATGGTTACCCTTTTTTGGAGGCTGAGGTGGCCTACTGTGCTCGTCATGAGTATTGTGAATCAGCAATTGACTTCATTTCGAGGAGGTCTCGTCTAGCTTTCCTTGACACTGATGCTGCAGGACGGGCCTTACCTCGTGTCATTCAAATATTGGGATCTGAGCACAAATGGGACAAGACAAGGCAGAAACAAGAGATGCAGAAAGCTAAAGAATTTTTGGAGACTTTTAAATCCTCCAAAAATGCTCAATTCCATGATGGGAAGCATAATTAGTAAGTATTGCTTGACTTCATTGACATTTTAACTCCCATAATATACACCTCTTGCGGTTCTGGTTCCTAGAAATATTTCTGGTCGGTTTTGATTCTTAATTTTTTTTCCAGCTGTTACTGTTTTAGCCCCTATAAATTTGTAAATTTGATATAGGTCCCTCTTATATTGAAAGGTTTTCGTTTTAATCCATGTTATTTAGAAAACATAATATTCGTTTTCTAATCTGTCAGCCTGGTTATCAATCAATACTAGTTGGACTAAAATCCAAAAACTAAAATAATACGGAATTTTTTCTGAGCTAAAGTGGAATGAGGTGTATATTATGGGGAATAAAAAGTTAATTAAGCTTAGAAATTTTTGTGTTAATTTAAGAAGTTCAGTTCAAAGGATGAATAATTTATAACCGCATACACATTTTTAGGCTTTGGACTTGAAATGAGAAGGGAGCAACTTCCAAAAACATGGAATTATTGCCTATAGATTGGGTCACTAAAAGATTGCAGCTATTGTCAGTAGCTTGATACATCTCAGAAGTAATTATTTCGTGAATTTGTCAAAGTTGGCTGGCAGAATGCATTCAAATTTGATAAGTTGTCTGAGCTTGAACTAGCGTTTTTCTCTTGCAAGAAATGCCAGTAACACATTCTCTGACACACTCTTTTAATTATTCATCTTCTATTGGTTGAAATTTATTAAAAATAATAAAAATTGTGTGTTTGCCTCGTTTAATAATTCCATATTATTTTCAATAAATTTCAACCAGAGGAGGAATGTATTCTAAAGAGAAATTGTGTTAAGAGTAATAGAAGTGCTATGCCAAGTGTTTTGGGGACTTGTGGCTGTGGTGTGGAGGAACATATAGAAGTGTCTGGTAAAAAGGTAAACAAATAGAATGTAGCAAACCACTTCCTGTTAAGAGATTTTTGTTTGAAATAAGTCTTTCGGAAAAGTATTGTCCAGGCCATTATGCATTGGTTTAAACTTTTCTTTGTTGTAGATATTTGGGGGACATTCTGAAAGTAAGATGAAATATAAATATGTTTAACTTCAAATTATATTAGGACCATAGCTGCAGAATTGTATTAAAAATAAATAAAAGATGTCTAAATAATATCTTAGTTGATAGAATAAACCTGACATTCTAAGACTTGTTCATATTGCATACACTGATCTTAAATGTTTTTCATATTCTAAGGTTTAACTTCCTCTTTTTTTCTATTTGTACACCAATCTTATATTTTTGGAAAAACACTGACATACTTATGAATTACATTAATTTTCTTAATTGATTGAAAAACATACACAAAGGGGTAGACATTTAAAAAAAATTAGAGAATTGTGTTCCGTCTGAAGAGGATTTTAATGTAATTTATTCTAGTTAATATATCTGAAATATATTTATATTATATTCTAAGCAAATTGCATGTTGCGTACACTACATTTAATTGTAACATCAATTTATTTGCACTGTTATCTGTTTTCTTAAGTGTGCAAGGAATAATAATGACAGAAAGAAAAGCAGTTAACGGGTTTTAATAATTTTCTTTACAATTATTTTAAAACAGCTATATTTTTATAATTACAGATCAAAATAGAATGTGAAAACATACAGTTTAGTTAACTTATATTCCTCTGTTTAGGAAATTTTGGAAAGCATTACATATGAAACTGATAATTACGAGCTTCAATTTTAAAATTTGTGACACTTCTTCTGTAGGAATTTGTATTTAGGATCGAAAGTATAATTAGCAAACATGAAAACATGACATATTAGAATTAAGGTTTAATGTTTTGGTAGGTTTTTATTTTTGTTCAAAATTTCAAATAGGTTAATCCTTTAACAAAGACGCTACAACAATCCTAAACCAACAATTACACAAATTCACAAAATTATAACAACATAAACACTGACCTCATTTACACTTTTAAATTCGCTGTTGAAATTTCACCTTCAACGAGACTCCAATTTCAATAAAGCTTTTACCAGAACGTTTAATTTCAAATCGCGATTTTGCTTCTATCCCTAATTCCTCTTTTTTTTAACCTCTTTCACAATATATTGTCACGTAGTCAATTTATTTTCTCCCAATTTTAGTTTTACATGTCAATAAACCTATTATTGTCATGCAATCACATAACATTAACACGTTATTAAGTTTTGTCCAGGGGCAATTGTACCATTTAATTTTTAACACCGTAAGCAAAAAGGATTAATTTGAACTGTTTTTTCAAAATTTGGGATCAATTGTTACTTTTTAAAAAATGTAGAACTATTTAGAACACAACCCCTCTTTGGAGGGACCAAAAGTGTTATTAAGCCTAACTTTAAACATACATGGGGAACTACCATATGGCAATCAACAATGCAGACCAAACCATACATCAATGGGGGACCACCACCAAATATTGTAGTTTCTCAACTATAAAAACTAAGACAATAAAGCACAAACACTGACCATCGTTAAGATTAACCTCCACTCACCACGTGCTTCAGCCTCGTGCTTCCAACGACACAAGGTCCCACACCTCACCTTGTGCTTTAACTTGTTCCAAACGTCACACATGCACCCTTATTTCAAGCTGATGTTCTTCACCCAGGAACCCTAATATGAATAAAAACAATCTTTTTTTTCTTCCAAGAACCCTAATATGAAGCCTTAATCTTCTTTCCCCAATCTGATTTCGATTTGTCAATTCTAGAGAAAGGGTTACACTTAATTTAATTTGTTTTGCTCACTTTACCCTTAATTAAATTTGATTTCCCCTCTTTGCACTCCATTTTTAATACAAAATGTACTTCACACACGTTTTTAATGCCACGTCACATTAAACACTACCCTCAGCATGCCACGTAAGGCCATCTTAAACTTTGTTTGTCTAATTTGACCTTAAGCTTCCATTTTTTTTTTTCAATTTTACAAAAATAAGGACCCAACAGAGTCACCGAACAAGTAGGAGACCTATTTGAGATTCCGGACGAAAATAAAGACTTACTGAAACCTTAAACCTTTAAGTTACATTTAAATTTTTCTTTAATCTTCAACATGAGAGAAGTTACATTTAAATTTTACTTTAGTCTTTAACATGACAAAAGTGCTAAAGAGTTTAAAATTACCTTAAAGATAAAATAAATTATAATAATTATACTTCATTTTTAATTTCTATCATGTAATATATTAAGATGAATTTGATTCTTTTGAAAAGATTTGTAAAATTTAGGAAATAGTGTTTTTATTTAATTGTTGATTAAAAACTAAAATGTTACTTCGATTTTATATATAGTTTTATTATCAATGTTTATATATTTTTATTATAACTTTAATTCTTGATTAGAACTAATCAATATATATAACTGTACTTTATTATCTAAAATTATTTCTCTAACTTCAGAAGAGCTAAACTACTAATTAAAATGGTTGAGATGTTAACTTAATACCTGAAAGAGATTATTAGGCAAAAGATCTGATATGATTGGGGGTATGGCATCTCTAATTATTTTCACATAAAGTATTGCATTAGGTTTTAAGCAATATAACTAATTTTTTATTCCAATTATAATTTTGTCAGCAAAATATTTGATTCACAAATATTTTCTCTTTCTCACTAATAATTTATATTCTGACTAATAATAATTAATACATCGGTTAAATAACTCAAGAATTAATTATTGATATAAGCAACTTTCTTTTAAAACTTGTAAATCCTAAAAGTAAATTAATGTATTAATTATATTGCAGGATTCGGTGCTTTTAGTGTAAGCTTTTTTGCAATCTCTTTTTTTTGGCTTAATCTCTCATTTTCTTAAAATAAAAATAAGAATATCTATTAACAATTACAATTCATATAACAATCTATAATCATATATTTAATTAAAACTGTACTCAATTATGGATTAAAATTGTTTCACTAACTGGTAGGGAAAGAAAGGAAAAAATGAAACTTGTTTCAATGGTGGAAGAATGGTTGTTGAGGACATGAAGCCATGATTGCTTTCTTTTGTTTTCAAGTCTTGTCTGTGTCATTTCTGGCATGTCTCCTGTGAATTGATCACCTCGTCCCCTTTTATTCCTTTTTATGTTTGTTCTTTCACTTTTTTTAAACCTTAATTTAGGTATAATATGTATTTTGACATCTTTAATATGCACAAAGAATAATATATCTAAGTTGTTTGAAGGATAAACTCACTCATAAAGAAGCAAGAGTACATGGAAGATGAAAATCTACATTATGCATAAGTTTTTAGCGGATTTAAGCTATACATAGTCCTGATTTTGAGAAAGCTGCACTCGAATTTTGATAGACTTCTTTAGGTGCTTACCTTACTAAAATATGAAAATCCATGTGATGTTTTTGAAATATTAGCAATGGTAGTATCACAAGGAAGAAGTCATGGCAACCTAAAAGAACATGGTGGCTGAAGTGATTGTCCTCAATGCTCATATCATATTGAAGAATGGGTTATATCCAAGAAAATTGTTATTCCTTGTATTGATTTCAAGATAAAGTTGCTTCAAATTTGATAATGAACATGAGAAAATCTTATCTAATGATCATATGCTTTCAACGGACAACTTAATCACTAGACTTCTTCATGTGCTTACCTTTTTAAAAATGAAAATCCAGTTAATGTTTCTGAAACATCAACAATAGTAACATCGAAGTCGTAGCGATTAAGGAGGCATGGTGGCTGAAGTGGACATCCTTATTAGTAATATGGTAGGATAATGGGTTATACCAAGATAACTGATATTCAATTTTGAAACAAAATTGTTCATGTGACTAAATCTACTAATTAAATAATCTACAATATCTTATAAAGAATACAAAAAAAATTAGGTTAAATTTATTTTGTTATAAAATTTTGACTTGAAATTAGAATTTATCCATACTCAAAACTTTGATACATTTTAATTTTTAAAATTTAAAAATAAATTGATAGTCTTTTTAATTTAATAACGTTAAATTTTTTTTGACATACAAATACGTTTTTCAGCTGATATTGAAACAAAAACATGTTAAATACGTTGTTTGCACCGTTTGACACAAAAAAAATAATATAATTGGGTTCAAAGAATTTAGGTTTAATTGTTTCTTTTGTCCCCAGTTTGGTTGAAGTGTGTCAAATTCGTCCCCCTTTTAGAAAAATGTCAACTTTGTCCCCATATAGAAAAAATTTGTGTCAATCAAGTCATCTCCGTTAAAAATCATTGCTTTCAAAACTCACTTTATCTACTGCAATATCAGGAATCGGACCCATGAAGTGGTTATTATTCAAAACTCATGTTAAGTTTTTAACACCATTAGTTTGTATTTAACGGAGATGACTTGATTGACACAATTTTTTTCTATATGGGGACAAAATTGACATTTTTCTAAAAGGGGGACGAATTTGACACACTTCAATCAAACTGGGGACAAAAGAAGCAATTAAACCAAGAATTTATTATATCTATTTATTTTTAAAGTTGGAAAACCAAAATGTATCAAAGTTTTAAACAACGATAAATTCAAATTTTACTTTAAAATTTAGGACGATACTCCCTCTACCTCTACATAATGCTTCTTCCACCTCCCCGTTCCATTTTTGTCCTTTAGTAATATTTGAACCAATATGAATATAACTTATAACATTATCCGTTGGAGGAGAAACGAATATCAACATCAATGTTGAAATCCGTTTAATTGTAAGAGTTATCCCTACACCACCACAACCTTCTCCATAAACCTCTTCATTTTTTTTTCAGGTTAATATATTTTTACTTTCACCCTTAACTTTTTATACTTTTATTAAAATCCTTGCGGCACCGCACACCCCACCTCCTTCAGACTTCTCTCTTTTCTCTTTTTTTTCTCATTTCCGTTTTTGTCATCCACCCCCACAACTCTCTCTCTCATTCCTTCTTTTCTCCATTTTTATTTCTCTCTTTTGGTGTTATAGTTTCGTTTTCTTCCCTCTCTTCTCCTATTGTTTTCATTTTTTTTCCTTCACTAGTACAAAAATCATATTTTATGACGTACAAAAACGAACTATGACGTACATAGTTTTGTACGTTATAATAGGTCTACATATTTTATGACGTAGCAAAAATTTACGTTATCTAAACATATTATGATACTTAAAACCTACCAATCACTTTTATAGTTCTTTGTCTCTGTGCACCATACCAATTTTTTTTATCTTCTGTTGTCCAAGAATATTTAATATTCTCTACATTTTAACCTGAGTAAAAAGGTCAAAATAATAATTTAAAGAAAGTTATTTTAGCTTAGGAAAGTGCTTCGGTGTTTGTAGTTTATTCTGACAAATGAATTTCTTGAGTGATCTTTGTCTTAACAACCTGTAATTTTTTAAGGTTAGTTTGACATTTTTGTTTAATGACTATTTTCTTTAATGTAGGGAGCGTCATTCTCAGCAATTGGTCCTGTGGAAGGAATTAATAAGATAGTGACTGGCGAACTGATTTCATTATCAGAACGATTGTGATACACGATATAACATGGGATGCAATGGAGGAGGACTTATGGACTATGCATTTGAGTTCATCATCAACAATGGAGGCATCGATTCCGAGGAGGATTACCCTTACCGTGCTGTTGATGGTACATGTGACCAGTATAGGGTTAGTAACTTGGTCTTGATCTTTTAAGAAAATAATTGCTTCTAAAACATTGTTATCAATCAAATTCTTATGTTCCTTTGTTTTGTTTGTTTATTTTGCTAATGTGTAGAAAAATGCCAAAGTTGTTTCTATTGATTCTTATGAAGATGTTAATTCCTATGATGAGTTAGCATTGAAAAAGGTCGTTGCAAATCAGCCCGTGAGCCTTCCTATTGAAGGAGGAGGAAGGGAATTTCAACTTTATTCATCTAAGTTTCCAATCTGATTTTATTCATGACCTGGGAAAAGAAGGTGTGCCTATTGCATAGAAAGAATTAGAATGGGAAGATCCAAAGTCTAAGTGAAAAACATGTGGTTTATTTTTTGCTTTTGATTAGAACATAAAAACTTCCACTCTCTCTATTCAATTTTAAACAAAATTGGTTTTGCAATGTTGACATAATTTTTTAATCAGTATATTTCATATTTGTCAGGGTGTCTCCAGCGGAAGATGTGGAACATATCTAGATCATGGTGTTGTGGCTGTTGGATATGGTACAGAAAACGGTCATGATTATTTGATTGTGAGGAATTCATAGGGTGCTGATTGGGGAGATGGAGGATACATGAGAATGGAAAGAAATCTGGGTAACAGCAGATTAGGAAAGTGTGGAATTGCTCAGTCCATTTTTTTTATATGAATATTGGAAAAAATTGTTTCGAATTGGTATTGAGTAAAATTATTTATGTTCACATTCATTAGAGTTGTTTCTTTTAGAAACAGTCATAATATGTTCAGATAACGTAAATTTTTGCTACGTTATGAAATATGTAGACCTATTATAACGTACAAAACTGTGTACGTCATAGTTCGTTTTTGTACGTCATAAAATATGACTTTTGTACTAGTATTCTAGTTACTTCCATGGAACAAGACGTGGCACGCGTGAGGAAAACTGAAAAGAAAGTGTTAATAATTTGACACCTTTATCATTGTTTTTTGATTATTTATGGTTTTTTAAGTGTTTTTACAAATTCTTGAGCAAAGGATGGGGATAAGGATTTGGGGATATGGTATGGACCATCCCTCCTAGGGGTATTGCAACCTATATTGCTTGGGTTTCTGGTAAAACCTTTGTCATAAGGATACTCTCACCTGGACAAAATCTAAAATCTACTCAATCTTTTTAAAGAGGATAATGTTAGGAAGTATGTCAAATGGATTTGGAAAAAGTGGGATGGGGTGTGGCGGCACCATAGAGTGAAAATGAGATGGATTTATGTTCGTCATATTATAGTGATTAGAAATAATGAAAAAGAGAATAAATAATTGAAAAAGAAGACTAGTCCAAGATTTTGAACTAAAAGAACTAAGACGATTAAAGAATGTTTTAGGGATTGAAGTGGCATATCTCAGCAAAAATATATAACTGATTTATTGGCAGAAACTGGGAAAGTTGTGTGCAAATCATTCTCAACTCTAATGGATTCTTATCACAAGCTATGTAAGGCTGAAGAGGAATCAGTTGTAAAAAAATGTTTAAAAGACAGGTTAGAAAAATAATATATTTGGACATAGTAAGCGTCATATTAATTAGAAACTTTAAAATAATTCACTATTACCTAACACAAATAACCAAGGTATTTTTAAAGTTGCTTAAATTATTAAAAATATATTTTCAGTATTAATAGAGAGATTTTCCCTATCCACAATTTTTTACCATTTTATTCGAAAAATAATTGTTTTTTAAAATTAAAATAATAATTTATAATTAAAAAACATCTATGGATGAAGTTATAAAAATTATTAGTTTTTATATTTTTTTGTTTAAAATTATAACAATAATATTTTTATTTTGATAATACTTTAATTTTGTACAAGTGTATATGTTTTCACCTATAAATAGAGTTGTTAATTTGATGTAGTTCATAGTTCATAGGTTTGGTTATGGTCCATGTGGCCTCAGACTAAAAAAAAACCTAGAGTCAAAAAACTCACAAAAGTCATAATATTATAATTAATTCATGAGCTTTCTTCTTAAACATGAAAAAAAATATTAACTCTATTTAAATATATTATTAAACTTTCGATTTAGATTTACATGCCTTTACTTTCAACCAAATTAATTAGGGTTAACCTTTTGATTTAGATTTACATGTCTTTACATTCAACCAAATTAATTATTAGTGTTAACCTTTAGTCTAGGTTGACCTTCAAGGTCGGTCCATCTCAACCTTCATCCACCTATCTTGACATTGGCTTGAGTCGCACTATTCTCGACCTTCGTCTCGGGTCAGTCATCTCGACCTTCAACTCAGACCAGTCCATCTAAATTATTATTAACCAAATCCGATCCATCTCAACCTTTGGCTAAGGGTGGAACCAAACTTGGGTTAGGAGAGACTCGACCAAATTTTTATCGAACTTGTCTCGGCCAAATTTCACTCAACCTAGTTCGACCAAATTTGGGTTAAGGACAACTAGTCTAAAATACGGTCAAAGCCAGCTTGGTCAAATTTAGTATAATTTAGTCGAGGACTAAATTTTGATAAGGTGGACTCAGCAAAATTTCAGTCGAGGTTGACTCGGCCTAAATTCGGTTGAGACCAACTTAACTAGAACTCTGGAGAATTTTGACAAAGATAGACTCAACCAAATCCACCAAATTTGGCCAAAATTGACTCGACCAAAATTTGTCTAGGTTGATTCAGTTGAATTGGCCAAAATTCAACTGAAGTGGCCAAAATTCGATCAAGCCCGACTTAGGCAAATTCAAGCAAAATCCTGCTAGGACCGACTAAGTCAAATTTAGAGGAATTTTTATTGTGGATGACTCGACTGAATTCGACCAAATTTTGACTATAGCGTACAAGACCAAATTCGATTGAATTTCAATCGACGTGGGTTCGGTTCGATTGAATTTTATTTTAGGCCAACTCGTCTCGACCATTGGTCAAGACCAACCTATCTCAATCTTCAAGCTGAACAAACCTATATAAACCTTTGATCCAAGCCAATCTATCTCAACTTCTGACCTAAATTGATTTATTTCAACCTTTGACTTGAGTCATCCATTTTGACATTTATTTTATGTGGCCCATCAACCTAGGCTAGTCTATCTCATTCTTTGGTCATGGCGAACCTATCTGAACTTTTAGCCCAAATTGATTCTTCCCAATCTTTGGTTCGAAAAAATCTTCTCAAATTTTCATCCGAAATAACTCATCGATTGTCAATCTAAGTTAGCTCGTCAATATATTACTCAAGTTAGATGTATTATTTTTAAGAGTTTATTAAAGTTCTGTTGTCAAATCAAACCCACTTTTTATTCCGATTCCAATCCACTTAAAAGGGATCCACTTAAAAGGGGACCTTAGAGACCAAGATTCTTTTTTTTGTCTCCCCAATTAGAATCCTCTAAAAGAAAGCTTCTTCATAAGTAAAGTAAGACTAACCCATGGATCATGTTGAGAGCTTTACTTATAAGAATTACACAAACAATATTTTAATCTCCAAGTAGGTACACCACAATCGGACAAGATGATTTCAGTGACTCTTTCAAACACCAATAACAAATCTCATACAAATTAAAAGTGAGTTTTAGGACATTTTAATTATAATTGAAGTTTCACTTTAAAATGTAATTGAAGCTTCACTTTAAAAGGTACATCTAATTTTAATTATAACTGTAATTTTAATAAAAGATTGCTTTAAAATGTAATTGAAGTTTTATAAGCATTCCACAAGTAATCTGAAGTTTGCATGGAGAAGTGAAAAAAGTGCAAACGAAATATTTTAAAATTAAAACTTCCCCTGTTTTGGACAAACAGATAAGCATGGGACACAAAATACCAATGCCAAACTTCAAAATTTTTCTCTAACTTGAAAATTAATTGAAGGTCTATCAAACAATCTTTAATAATAATAATAAAGTCATGTTAGTTTCAGTCTCATCAATTACCGAGCTTAACTCTTTGTCGACAATATTGTTGTCCATTATTCAACTGTATAAAAAATACATTTTAAAAACAACCATGCAAAATATTGCAAAATTTTCTGAATAGGATTCTTCATGTACTGCAAGATTTCCTAATTCCAAACTTAGGACACCTATCACCTCTTCCATTCAAAGCTTCGAGCCTAAATTCCAACAAAGTAGAAGAAATTGAAGTTTGACCTCACAAGCCACAGAGACAGAATGAACATACGAAATGATGTTCCAAACACCTTCTATATTCAATCTTCAACCATGTTTGATGAATGATGCAGATCCAAAAGGGTCTGAGGGACTTCCTGACCACATTGTTCAAGAACTGTAATGAGGGCTGAAGCAAGTTCTCTATCTCTTTTAGTTAAGAAACTGTACAATACACCCTTGGCACTTTGGCGAGCCATGTTAGTTAAAATATGCACATAAGTGTCAATGGAAGGTACAAAACTAGGTAGGATTACTACATCATATGTCCCTATATCTGTGGTAGAGATATGCTCCAGAGCAATGGCAGAAACCACTTCTTTCTTGTCTGAATCCACACTGTATTAAAAAAAATCAAGTGAATAAGCTCCAATTGAAAGTTAAATAAAAAGAAGAGCCGGAAAGTCTTTTTCCCATAATCTTCTCCTTCCTCCTATCAAACAAAAAATCAGTTATGCTAAAAAAAAAAAAAAAAAACAGGGCATTTTCTGATCAAAACACTGCAATAGCAGATCTTTAACTATGCTAATGCCCATGAATTTTACACCAAAGTTGTCTCCCTCTTCCCAAAACCTCATATACCCCACCTATATAAGCATTTAGATATCTCCTTGCTAGGACCCTTTATATTATTCACATGCTGCCAGTTATCCTGTTCTGTAATGTTCAGGATACATAAGTCACCTTGGGCTCGCTAGTGAAACTTTTCTCCCCTCTAGATCCTATGTTAACCTTTGTTACCCTTGTTCACCAAGGATAGATTTTAGTTTCAGACTATAGTGCTAACCAAAATTCCTTCATATACATCCATGCATTCAGTAAGAATCTTATTAAGAACCAAAGGTTCTTATTGAACACATGGACCATTGTTAACTATTAGAACAAATCTGTCTTTCTAGAAATATATGCATTAGCATTAAGGGTGCTCACGATATGGAAAAAAGTATCTGGTGTTTTACCTATCATCCAAACTCGCTGAATCAGAATCAATACAAATGGAACAACCCTTGGATTTGAGAATCTTGAGCAATTTATGGCACTTGACATCTTTCCTTAAAATATACAGCATGTTAGAATTCTGAGTACGGCTGTTCTGAAATTGATCCAGAGCCTTCACACTCTGTAAGAATTAAAGATAATTGCATCATGAGTGCTTTAAAACTAGGTCATCTTAACAAATGCATGACTGACTACATGCAAAAAAATTTCAAAGCCTGATGTCGTTAAGAATTAAATAGAACAAGACATAGGAATAGAAATCTGTACAAATAAAACTAACAAATGAAAGATACGAAGATCTGATTGTGTGAAAAAAGATGCAAGTTACTGAAAAAGATGTTATTATTTGACAATTTTGAACATAAAACACAATAAACAGATGCCAGTTGGAGTTACTTAATAAAATAACAAGGAATTGTTCAAATGGAGTTAAATCCATTCAAAACTAGTTTTTAATTTGATTCGATAGATAATATTAAACCTATCAAGTACAACCAAAGCTTAGTAGCCTACAAATAGAGCCTAACCATTTAAAAACCAAAGCCAAGCTTCATGTTGAACTCATCCTGTAATTCCTAGAAATTACAATATAACCAATCCTTATCCACTAGGTGAGGTTGTGCATATGAATCAAATACCATTGGGTTCTATTGAACACCCAGTTATCTCTAAATCCATTTAGAACAAGGACTTTTAGCGGTTTCTCTATAAGTTTTTCTGCGCTTCCATCTTTATCAACTGGACTATCTACTTTCTCACTGGGACTCATGGAGGTCTTCTCACATGACTGAACTACATTAGACAAGTCTCTATCATCTCCTAAATAGGTGTTGCTCCCAATTTCTCTGATGCATAAAATGTTAATCATATTTTATCTCTGTAACCATTCTAAGTTAAAGATATAATTTTAGGAAAATAAATCTGAATTTCTTAACCAAACAGGCTGGAAAAGAATGGGCACGGTAATTAGTAAACACTACTTCCCGATAGGTTTATACATCTAGAAAGGACACTATAATTAGGCTTGTAGATTATTAAAACAGAGTAATAATTACATAACAAATAACGTAATGGAGTCCATGAGGTTAACACTGATGCATAGATAAACTAAACATGTAATGCAACTGTAGCCTCATAGAAAGATAAAATATATCCTGTTTTAAGCTAAATAATTTGATTCTATGGAGGAGTTGCAAAAATATAGAAATTGTTACATTATATATCATCGTACTGTTAAATTTCCATTTGTAAAACGTCCCTGGTACTAAGTACTAATCCGCAGCATGCCAATAAACTTACCTTAATAACTTTATCTTCTTCTGATGAACACACTGTAACAGACTGGATAGTGCATGAACTTAGGCTGGTAATTGAATTATTGAGAGAGAGTCGACAAATTGAACCAGTCAGAAGATACTGAACCACTGGGATAGATAAGTGGCTGTGGCAATCATTGAAAATCACCATATGGGGATTGCCAGAAATACACTTCTTAATGGATTTTAATGTATCAGTGTGGCCAGCATTACATATTGCATTAAGCCCATCGATAACCTATTAATATGAAAACAGTAATTAATCAATCCATGATAAATAAAATAAATTATATTAAGAGATGATAGGAACTAAGGTACCCCTTATAGGGATTACTTTATTTGTAGAAACATGTATGCCAGCACAAACAGTAATATATTAATTTTCATATCAAAAGATGCTTATAACTTCTTACTCAATTCCCAAACATATCAATTCTGCTAAAGTAATAATGAGTAAGCACGAGTATGGACATAACTTGAGAGTAAAATTAAACATGTTTCAACCAACCAAATAAAGCAATTTGTTTAAGGATAAAAATATGTTGATTCTGTGGAAATTTATTTCCCCAATCCTTTCCCTGCAGTAGGTGATCTGATAGTCATTCCTCAATTTACAATTTATTCTCTCTCCCTATCCCTCTGAGTGGGACTATATCATTAGAAAAAGCATGCATTGAGGCACTAGGTCTTATATATGCTCAAAAGTACAACCAATACCAATGTAAAAGGATAACTACATAACTGATCCTTATGAGTCAGAGATATATCCCAGATAAAGAATGCTGTATATGATTGGTACAGGTCGTAGTACTAACATGGTTAGGATTTCAACATTTATAGTGATTCAACACCATTCTTTCTTCTGATTGAAACAATATATCCTAGACAAAGATATATCCTCTAGATGAAAGCAACACATTGAAAATAAAATAACATTTTGGAGCCAGGAGATGAAGTATGAGACACACCCCTGAATTTCATAGCAGGAGCAGATGCCTTAGTGTAATCATGATCAAACTGCCAATGAAACCCCTCGTCCACAAGTGTGGCTTTACACTTCCTTATGAAGCAATCAAAGTTTTCTTTGAGGAAAAATACCCATTCGATGTATGGGCTGGCGGCCAAGTGGTACATGGAAGTGAGTCCATGAGTTTTGAGCTAGAAGGGTTGACTGTTCAGTTGGCACAACTAACAAAGTGGGGTCAGTCAGAGCCTATTTGGTGGACTTAATGTTCAATTTGGAATGTTTGCATGGGTGTGTTTTGAGGACAATACAAAACAAGTGAGGGAGGTGTAGTTGCTGTGGATGGTTCAAATGACTTTAAAGGATTAATATGAAAGAAACAATAATTTTATTCAATTGATTAATTTGAAACAGTACATCAGCTTTTTTATATAGAGAACTCTAACCCTATAGTAATAATTACTGAGAGATCTCTAGCATCTTTTAACAGCTTCAAAGAGATTCTAGCAGCTTCTAGTAGTACACTTAATATCCTACTAACAACACTCTCCCTCAAGCTGGTGAATGGATATATGTATCATTCTCAGCTTGCATATGAGAATGTTTAACAAAAGTGAACTTACATAAATGGAACACTAGAAAGAAAGCTTACCAGCATGGAAATACCAGAAATATCAATTGCCTTCACAGAAACAAGCTCCAAAAGCCTCTCAGGAGTAGAAACAAGAAACTCAGGCTCGCAAGTTTTCATACTGTTGAAAACGATACGAATAACAATGAGATGGATACCATAAAAGGCTATGAAAACATTTAAAACTTATGTACATGAACACGCCCATTGTTTGTCCAAGCAAATTTCTTTTCCTGTATCTCCTTATAACTGTCTATTTATTCCAGACATGTTTCTCCGTGCAATGTCACTTGCAAATCAAAAGGTCTTTCAAAAGTAAATTAATTAATTTGAACTGCAGTAATTCAAATGATTTCTCCTAAATCAGAGAAGTAGTTAAGTTATTGTGTCAATCACATGTTCCAGAGGCGGGTAGTTAAGTTATTCTGAAAAAGCTAAATCTTACAGAATATCAAATATGACTTACTCGCCAATAAACTTGAATAAATGAGGAGCATGTCTTAAAAACCAAAAATGATCAATACAAAAGATTCCCTATTTACGAAGTATAGCATGCCTTTTCATCACACCCACATCAATATTTTATGCAATGAAAATTGTTGTAATATGGGATAATATCTATAGGATCTTCCTAATTAGAGGAAGATTGATACATAATATTTTATTTTATTTTATTTTTCCCTAGGTTTCCTAGTTTCCCTATTTCCCTTTTTAGGAGAACTAGATTATTACAAATAGAAGGTTTGAGAATGTATTTCTTATGATTTGAGAATAATAATAAGTCTCATTTTCAACTAAAATACTGAAGTTTCAACAATTACCCTTGAATTTGATGATCTAAGGAAGCACCTGGATGAATACTCACTGTATGTATTCCAACAGATTTCAAAGGCTTGCAAACTGTCCGAACCTATGCATAAATTAGTGAAAAAAATGGTTTGTAAAAAACAGATCAATAGTTTGTAAAGGTCCACAGTAACCGGAAATGAATAAAATAGCAACAACAACAGCAAAGGCCTTTATCCCACCAGGACCAAGCAAGGAAGAAAATTAGTGAAAATCTCTTCACTTTTATTAATATAAACTTTTATTAAATAGACAACAAAAAGGTCATATTGTAAACTGCGATGAACTGTCCTGCTGGTGACATTCAGACTAAATCACAAAACAAAAAGTGCATCAACCATTTTCATTATAGAGAACTTAGTTGTTTATAGGAAACTGAAGTTCAATATCACTCAATATATAACCTTAAATTTAGAAGAATCAAAACCAAAATCTCTGAAAACAAGGTCAAGCACCAAATGTAAACAACACAGAATATAATATCAAATTTAAAGACAAACTGACATCTGGGGTCCCATGATTCATTTTCCTTTTTAGAATAAACGGGGGAGGAGTGAAGATAACTTAGTCTGGTCCATGTGTAAGTAATGATTTTTATCTAAGGAGGGCAAAAACCAAAAAGATCAGCAAGAATATTTAAGCTCACGGAGGAAATTTAACTAACCTGGACAGCTTTTTCTTGAGAAGGTACAAGGAATAAAAGAAAAGGGCCAGCAAAGGACAAGCCTTCTCTCTCTTTTCTGCTAAATGTATCAGCTGCACTAGAAACGGTCCATGCAATTTGCTCAGTTGTAGCAGAGGTCCCACTGGTCTCCATCAGATCTTTTCCAGTAGAATAACACTTTAAAAACTCTAATCCCCATGGATTCAGAAAGAACGAATTACCCTCTCCATCAGTGTAGGCATCACCATGTCGCAATGCATTTTCAATTGAACTTAGACACCAGAAGACAAACTTAGAAGGGAACTCTGAAATGTCACAATCATGCCTTTGGGTGCTGGGGTGATGAGCCATCTCAGTCACCTTAAATTTTTTCCTTTCTGAGTTAATGATACGTTTCTGACCCAGATCATTGTTGGCTTTGACAAACTCCTTTTTCCTTTGCAATTCCAAGGCAATATTCCTCCCATGAACTGCACCTTTCTTTCCATCTCCACTCTTCTCATTAAGACGAACCATCTCATCTATTGGTTTTGATTTTAAATGTGTATTCTTTTTAGGACCCTTTGTTTGGAATTCCTCTTTCCCACCTCGATCATTGAATGGATCCTCCGGAGTAGGTAGACTAAAACACATGCCCTTTAATATCATGAAAAAATCAGGTTTAGAAAATGCCATCTTACTTACGTCAAGAAAAAATCACAATAAATAACAATTCTTCACAGTTCTAAATGCCAATATTACGTGCCCAATCAATATCCTAAGTTGTCCATTAGAATCGGGGAGAATAAGAAATTTTCAACCAGTGCACCAACAGTAACTGACAAATAATTATACTTCTACTCCCCAAAAATGGTGGGTGATGATGAGGGGCTGTAAGGGTACAATCTACAGTATATTATCATTATTTTCTTATTGGTATATAAGTTGATCTGTAGAAGTTTTCTAGTTTAACTTCTGCAAAGTCAGATTTTTAACTTATACATAAACCGTCCCTCAGATATAACAAGAATTATGGCCAATGTCATGTACCTCGTGCATGTAATTCTGATTTTGGTTCTCAAGTGAAATTTGAATTCATCCACATTTCAAACTTTTGAAACCATAACACACACCAAATGCGCACGTGCTCGTGCTAACATAACTTACGTTAAACACCAAATGTGTTAAACTAAGACCGAACCAATAAAACTACCAAAAACCATAGCTGTAATGTTTCCATAAAACACATAACCACGACCAAGGAAAGCATTGCAACCATATAAAACCAGACAGTTCAAAAGAGAATAACCAAAAATGAGGAAAATGTGAACACGACAGCAGCGGAAATAAAGAGAGGGAATAAAGATATTTTTCTAATGAGAATGATACAAAGCAAATGAACAGATCAAACAAAAAATATGAAACTAAACCCCCAAACAAAAAATTAAATGTATAAACATGTTAGAGAAGAGAAAGAAGTTGTAGGTTGTGTACCTGGCACATGCGGCGTTTGCCGGCCTTGCGGCGCTTCTTGGCGGCGATAACGGCGGCGACCTTGGCAGAGACTGAGGAAGAGCTGCTATTGTTCTTCTTTCGAAGCTTCTTGTTCTTCTTTCGAAGCACAGCATCTTCACCCTTCACCATTGCTACTACCAGTGGAGAAGAAGGGTACCTGTGGTGCGGTTATGGCGGCGTTTATCTATAGATTCCTCAATTAATAGCCTTTCACATGCGCCTTTGATTATGCGGCATGTTCAAATTGAACCAACACTGAAAAACAAGTATAGGTTCAACTACTAAATCGATCTGTAAATCAATGTAATCTCATTAGGGTTTAAAGGCAAAACCCTACATCTTAAAATCATTTCACTGCTGGAACATGACAAATGATTATAAGACTTTTAAATATTTTTTATAAAATTAGTAAATATATTATAAATGAAAATCTCTGATCGGATAATAGTATAAAACAAGTTTATACTTATTTATTTATATATATATATATATATATATATATATATATTTTTTTTTTCTCATCTTATTAAATTTCTAATTAGATCTTTATCATTTTCTAAGACAAAAAATACTTTTATAATTTTATTTGTCTTTGTTTACATATTTTCAAAAATCTAATGATAAATAAATGTTACCTTTTTTTATTGAAGGAAAATGTGTTTTGTTCAACTTTGGTTTTAATAATTAAATGTTTAAATATATAAAATTTGTACTATATTTTTTTTTTAATGTGATCGTGCTACCATTACAAGTAGTGGAGAGGATGAAAATCAAATCAAAATATAAAAATAGAATTGGGATCCAGGGTATATCCACATTTTTTTATCATACTCTTATATAAATAAATAAATAATATATATATATATATGTGTGTGTGTTTTACTATATGAAAATAAACAATTAAATATATTATTTACTCTGTATTATATTGAAGCTATAGAAAAATACTAATTATAAAAAATTGAACATTTAAACACTTATAATTTAATTGTGCGGATACTTTTAGTTGTTAATTTCGTTAGTATATGAGAGAGTTTCTTTTCACTTATAATTAGTTATTGCTTGTCTCTTTATTTAATTATGATTTAGTAGTCTTTTTAATTTGTGTCTTTATAAATTTTACACTGTAATTTAAAAATATTATTATGGATAAAATAGATAAATAACCTGAAAACATAAGCGTGTTTAATTTTTTTAATGTAGATAATTATTTTAATTTATCGTATCAAACGGTAAAATTGTAAAATGATTATTTTAATTTAAAAATATTAAATTTAAATAAACAGTTACTTAAAAATATTTTTTTTCTTGAAATTTGTTTTCTTATAATTTATTGAATTCTTGTTGATTTGACAAGTATTACTTTTACAATATTTGTTATTATTGCATTGATCATTGTGGACATTTTGTAGTTTTAAAATAAGTTAATATATATATTTTCAATTATTTGATAGACGTAAATTAAAAAGTTTTCAAAATGCTTTGTTGACACGAGGGGGAGAATAGAGGGATGGATAAGATAGGATTTGAAGGTGAATTAATTGTCGTTTATTTAAGTAGATTTAAAGATGAATTTAGAAGTAAAGTTTATGAAGACTAGTGTAGGATTTAATTGATTTGATAGATGAAAAAATTGTTTGATTAATATAAATTGAAGATTACTAAAATGTTCCTAGTTATTAATATAATATAAAATGATAATTGTTAATGTTATATTTAATTGTAAAAAAACTTATAAAGAATAAAAAATTAACATTAATTAATAAAATTAATTTTAATATTATACACAAAATTTATTTTAGTAAAATAAATTTATTTTTAATTATAATATTTTTGTAATATTATTTATTACCAAGGTGAAATTAAATATTTTTAAAGACAAAAAAAATTAATCATAGAACCACCACCACCCAAACATTCTAACTTCTCTCTTTCCCCTTCCAAAACCTCTCTTTCTCCCTCTCTATGCCTTCTCACTTCTCTCTCTTCACCTCCACCAAACCATGTTTCCTTGCCTTCAAACTCTCCTCTTCCCAATCTTCCTCCCTCACTCTAACCATCGACTTCCTCACCGACGATGACCTACGCTGCCTCACCTCCCTCGAATCCTTCCTTTACTGTCGCGATATCCCCTCTGACTCCCTCTCCTTCTGCTTCATGCGCCCCCACGAGACTCGTTCAACCGTTCTCCTCCTTACCCACTCTTTCGTTGCCTTCTACACTCAAACACCATCGACACCTACTGATGCTGCTGCTAAAGAAGACGAGGAAGAACCACTACAAGAAGACAACAGAGCGCCCTTGGCTGGAATTGTCGAGATTTGTTTCAACAGAAGAGGAACCCGGAACCGAATCCAAGCCTACACCATGGGGAAACGAATGTCTGGAACCGAATACAATAAACCAGAATCAAATACACCAAAAACTTTCTTTTTTTTTTAATGGTATTATGATATCTAAGAAGGGCAAAGATGACATTTGCCTTCAATTCACTGCAAAACATCTCATATCTGTGAGTGATAGAAAAAATAGGAATCTTGTAAATTCCCTCCATTCCATCTTCACAAATCGGCCAAGCGAACACCAACCATCTCTTATTTCCATCTTCATTTTTCCTTCTCAACAATATCATCCACCAAAGTGAATAGAGTATAAATGGTATTTCACTTCAATTATTCATCCCAACTTCAATTGCCTTTGGTTCTTTTTTGTAATGAATAAAGAGTTTCAATAATCAGTTAATTAAGATTTCAAATATCATTTAGTGTTACTTACGACTTATAATGAAAATGCAAAGTCACTTTGGAAATAAAGTATGAATACAATATGTAATTTTTAGTAATTTCACAACATTAATTTTTACAATATAATGATTTAAAGCATTTTTAAGAAAACTTTAAATGAGATTATATAAAATATAAACATTATTTGTATTATTTAATACTTTGAAAAAAGTGAAAGATTTATAAATATACTTATCTTATCTATGAGTCATTTAATACACTATCTTTAAACTAGATACTAAAAGCTCAATATTTTCTTTGCATGAAATGTTTCTTTAGATTATATATTCAATCTTGTGACACTTATTTATTTTACTTGTTTTTTTTATTAACATCCTAGAAAGATCATATAACTTAAGATTCTTATTTTCTTGTGTCAACTCTTTTCAAATCATGTATGATATTCTACTGACAACTTTAATGTTACACTTAATTTGCATAGTACAAGACACATTTATCATTAATCTTACGAGTCAACTTGCACAAAATGTAGACGTTCTTGCATTTAAAATTATGTATTGTGATTTTCATGTGTAGTCTTTGTGTACTTTATATGTAATTGTGTATTTCATAAGGCTTTATATACTTTCCAAATAAAGCATATTTTATTTATCTTGCATGTAGATTTTTCCTCCACATTTCATGTATGTCTTCCACTGGTGTTTCTCTTGATGTCGTCTATAAATCTTCATCTTGGAGTTTATGTGGAGTTTAGTTATTTGTTGATTGTATTTGGCACTTCATGTGTATTATGCCTAATCTTGGTGTGTATTAGGTGTTTCATGTACATTGTGTCTATTATTTCTAAACATCTCTTGCTTTATGTAGATTTACATCTACTACTTGTGTGTGTCTAATGTTTTATGTAGATTTCACCTACACTTTTATATTGATATCTAAAGATTAGTTTAAGAAAGGACAATTTAAATAAAGTTAACAAATTGTGTTATAAATTTTTGCAATTCACTCAATTAGACTCTTGTAAGGGATTGTCTAAAGGTTTTTCAAAAGATTCATAAAAAAAAATTCAAAAAATGTTTGTGACAACTAATACAAGCAATGTATAAGTAATAAAAATAGACAATAAACACTTTACTTTTTATAATAAATCACATTTAACTTTTCTTAGATCTCGTTCTCCAATTCAAATTAAAAATAGTTTTACTAAACAAATAAATGTTTATAAATATTTTCTTTACAAATATTTGAATATTATCTATATTCATATTCGTGTCTAATCAACGTAGATATTCTTCATCAAAGTAATTTAAAACATACTTGTCAAAGCAAGTTTAATTATAAGAAAAACTTAATAAAAAATATTAAAGAGAGATAAAGTTACGTAGTGAAAGTTTTACAAATATAAAATATTTTCTTTACTATCTTATTAATCGTTTTATGAATCTTAAAAATGTACTCAATTTTACTTTCAAATAACTTTATTATATACCTTATAATAGTAATAACACCAAGTGAGCCTATAATCTCACCATGAATTAGTCTATTATTTTAAAATTAATTGGTTTTTTATGACTTTGGTGAAAAGTAGAAAAAATAATTAATTCAATTAAGATTACATGTATCTTTAATGTCTACTAATTGAACGTTGACTCTGAAAGTTAATGTGTAGTTTGTATATATTTTAAACATTCATGATTTGAACTATCCAATTACATTTATATAAGTATTTCATAATAACTTTATTTTCCAAGAACATACTTAGACAATTATTCAATCTCAAAAATTTAATATTATTTATTATGGTAAAAACTATAGATAATCTTTATAAAATCTTATTGATTATTAAAAAAAGATTTTCTATGATAATTGATCCCTTATCAGATTAGTTATACCATATAATTTATAAAAGGTTTGATCTATTTCCATCAATTATCGAATTATATATACAATCATATACTTTCAAAAACCTGACTTGGTTTGATTTATTTCCACCAATGTTTATGAATATAATACAATATAAGTTTAAAAAAAATATAAACATTTTACAAATATGATGAATAACGTTATATGACCATTTGCTTATAAATTTTAAATATAATGTTAAATTAATTTATAAGAATAACTTTTATAAATTAGTTCATGGATTTTTTTTTTTTTAAATCTTACTAGGTAGAAATTTTCAATATAAATCAACTGGTTGAATTGAAAGTTATATTTAAAATTTAATTTAAGTGAATAAATACTTAATTGGTATTAATTGTATAGTACAATATTCTAGTGGCACATTAACACAAACGTATTTTTACACATGATATCTCTTTTTTTAATCTAAATACACTGTACATACACAACTTTATACAAATTGTTTTAGTAAGATCATTATAATTAATTATAAAAAATCTACTTTGGTATATAATTTATGTTATTATCGAATTTTAGTACAAACTTCTGGGAAAATATAAATATTATTACGTTTTTTAGTATAATTTTTTAATCAATCTTTGCTTAATATTGATTTATAAAAACTATAAAAAAATAATTTACTAATTTTACCAAATGATTAAATAAGTTTGTCTAATTGTTTATAATAAAATCCACTAATAAATCATCGATCATTATAAATACATTAGGGAAACCATTTAGATATTTGGAATACATATCTCGAATCCAGAAATATTTATAGGTTTAATATACACATGTCGATTTCCTATCACCTATGACCTTTATGACATGATATTTTGTAAATAAATTATGTTATGTGTACCTTTCTGTTACACTAAAATAGTATAATTTTTAAATATATTTAAAAGTGGATAAATTTATAAAAATCTCCATTTAAATATATCTCTAAATCATTTAAAATTTATTTAAAATATTACTCAGTTTTTTTTAAAAGATTAAATATGTGGTTATCGATCTGCATTTTTATTAAATAATGAAGTTATTACTTTTTATTTGAAAAAAATAAATAAATTTTAAAAGAAGTGTACTTTTTAATAATAATATCAACTACAACACTGAAAATAATAAAATATAATTATCTACATCTGAATTTAAAAATATGAAACTGTTTCTACATATATGAAAAATTATAATTTTTTGAATGATATCATTATAATAAATTTCCAAAACAGTCTATTTAGGGCAATAAATTTTAGTTCGTTGTAAAAATTAAGTACACATTTTTGTTTTGTTTTTTAAACTATTTTTTTTAAGTACAAAAATTGATTTGTAAGTAATAATTGTTATAAAATAACTTAGAATTTTTTTTTTTAAATTTTCATTAAAAGTTTAATATTAATCATTTGGGATTTAAAGAAAAATCAGGTGAAACATGATATTTTTTATAATATAATTGTAGTTTAAACTTCGTTACTAAGTTCTCATGGAATTCGGTGTATTAATGTTAGTATGATCACAAGTAACACTTGTTTATGTTTATCATTATTAATTATTTGGATTATAAACTTTTAAGAGTAAAAGATCAATAACAATAAAATATATTTAATAGATATATTTTCTTAAAATAAACAGGCAAAGAACAAAAGAAAATATAAAAAAGTAAATGATAAGGGGTAAAACTATATTTAACCAATGTATTATTTATAGTAAACATGATATTTAAATCATTACAATAACAAATGTGATTACAATTTTATATTGAAAGTATTTATCGTTACACTTGTTATTGTGAATAAACATGAAAGATAATAACATTGCTACCATAACTATTAATACATAATCTAAATTTGAAACTATGATGAAAGATTTGATAGATAAATCTAACCTTGAAACTTAAAATGGTTGGTTCCCAATATTATACTGATTTCTCATAAGGCCACTAAGACTTGGACGAGGCATGGTTGGATCAAATGGAGGAACTTGGTTATGTTCAAAACCAAACCCTAATCCCCTATGGTATACATTTTGTGGAGCTTCAACACTTATGCCTCCAAATCGTTGCCCTGAAGTGGAGGTGTTGTGTAGCCCTTGATTTCCATAGCTAGGTACAAATGGCCATGGCATGGTTGACATTTGAGTCATAGGGTGCATGTTAGACTCATAAAAAAATGGTATTTGAGCACGAAAAGGGTGTTGATGAGCCATGGTTGAATAAGGATACATATGAACACCAAGTCCAAAAGTTCCCATATCAAATTCTCTATCTATCCTTGAGAGAACTCTTTCACGTCTATGAGCATTTTGATGCCCTCCTAAGGCTTGAGAGCTTGGAAACTTTTTGTTGCAAAACTTGCATGAAAATTGTCGTTGCTTAGGCACAATCAATTGATTATTAGGGTTGGATGAATCAACTGGATTAGGGTTTTTCAAAGAATTGCAAATGGGCATGGATGAAGATTCACCAACCATTTTGTTATTGCCAAGACTCATAGATAGCAATAACTCTGAATCTACAATTTCAGAAGAAGATATCTCTTCCATCTTACGTTTGAGTTTTCTTCTCTCATCACCTCTATCAAAGAATTCATCTGACATTATTTTGATGAACTATTTGATGTATACTTGTTAAGAATTTTTTGTTGGTGTTATATGTGATTTGAAGAAGAGGTATTTATTAAGAGATAATTAAGTATTAAATTTTGTATAAAAAGAAATTTATGTGTTGGTAAATGAATAACATAACATTGCACATTAATAAATTTAATTATAAGAGAGAAAAAAAATATAATTTAAAAGGTCTTTTTAAAAGTCAAATTTTAAATTTAATGTATTTTTAAAACTAAAAATAATATAATATAATTATTATTTTTTTCAATATTCTAAATTAATAAGAATATTTAATAAATCAATTAATTATTACTAGCATTGGGGGATAAAAAGTCAAGTTTGAATTGTTGATAATTATTTTTATAGGTTTATTTTATTACTAATCCATGTTTTGAATCCATTTCATTTGTAGCCATTCCTTCATGCAAACATTAAATTATACTTTGACTAGAGAAACAAAACAAGTATGATATGTTTTATTTTAAGCTACTTATTGGCAAAAACAGAATGAGTAATTGAAAACTAATAAGCTCATTAATGTAAAAGAATGTATAACAAACAGTCTAAAAAATAATTCTCAACAATTCATGACTTTTTAAGCTTGATCTTTGTAGTAATAATTAATTGATATATTAAATATTCCTATTAATTTGGAGTTTGGGAGAAAATTAATTATATTATATTATTTTAGTTTGAAAAATGCATTAAATTTATAATCATTTTAAGTTGACTAAGGATCGACATTGTGGTTTAGTAGATGTCATTCATATAGGATAAAAAAAACACTTATACCCACAAACATGTTTAGTTAACATTAACTTCTAAATAATTTAAATAGATGCAAATATCTTTTTACTCATTTTTTAAATATCTTTTTAATCATTGCTAAATCAAGACAATTGTCCTATAGGTAGTTGTCATTACCCAATTTAGTGAGTTTGATTAAATTTAGTTTCAAATTTGTATTTTGGTTAGTATGATTGTGTTGAATATTTCACTAACGTATTTGTTTGTCTTTAAACCATTTAAAAAAAATGAATAATTTGAAACTAAGGTCAAAATGTATTTGAAAACTATTTATTAAATACTTTTATACATTTGAATATTGAAAAATTAAAAAATGTGTTTAACGGATATATGCATAGATGTAGGGAAAATGTAAAACAAATATTTATGGAAGACTCTGGTATGAGTGAACTTGTGTCGTTGGTTATCCCTACATACATACCTTATTAATTAGTCAAAAGTTTTGTAAAGGAAAAAAATGAATTTGAATTCTATTTATATATTTTTTGTGTTATTCCTATACGGTATCTTTAAAATAAATATATTAAATTAGTGTATTTTAGTAGTATAACAGATGAATATCATAAAAAATCTAGCAATGAGTTTGAATTTGATAATAAGAAACATGAATTATAATTTAAAAGTTTTTCTATAAATATCAAATTCCAATGCATTTTTAATTGTTTTGTCTATGAAAACAAATTACTTTAAAGAAAAGGAGAAAGAGAACAAAATCATGTAAGTTGTTTTTATATGATTATCTCTACCAATAGTACTATAAGTTCTTAGAAATTATCAAATTAAGTATATCTTAGTGTGTGTTGCAATTACTTTTTATTAATTATTTATGTTTAATGTAACATACATATTTTATAATATAAGATTAAATATATTTTTCATTTATAAATTTAAATACAAAATTAAAATTCATCGTAAATTTTAATACATTTTAGTCTTTAAAATTTTAAAAATAAAAAAATATAGTTATTTTAATTTAATGATTTTATTTTTTTATGTATTAAACAATGTTTCGGATTGAAAATATTAATCATTTGACACATAAAAGAAATATAATATAGTTAAATTATAAAGACTATATTGAATATTTTTAAAATATATATAAAAACTAAAAAATAACAGATATATATATATATATATATATATATATATATATATATATATATATATATATATGTTATAAAATGTCTATGTTAGCGTTTTTTAATCTACTTTAAAACTATCTATCTTACACATCAAAACATACTTATAATAAAAAGATTGTAAAACATAAATAAAGACAAGAACAATTAGCTATTCAATTAAAGATATAGTAAATAATAATATTATAGAAACAACGACAAGTTAAGTCTATCAAAAGTTATCTATCACATTACTAAGATAAATATATGTGTATGTATATAATAATTGATGATTTCCAAAATACTAACTTTAAATTCAAACTGAAAAAGACTAACATATAGTCATAATATATGTTTTGTCTAATCATTTAACTATTGTGGTACAAATTTTATTATCAATTTTATATGATAAAGTAGTTTTCTTTTGACACATTTTCTCTGTTAAGAATTAATCATATTTCACCTCAACTTAATATTAGAAATTTACACAACTTTCGTCATCTTATACCTGCTTTGATTTGACTCAAAATAGAAGAAAAAATATCAATGAACCTCCTAATTTAATAATACACAAATGTCAATAACGCAGTGACAACTCCTTACTTATTGCATAACATATGTATTTATCATATTAGTATCACTCTAGTCATATTTACCAAAATCTGAACATCTATTAGTTCAATCCATAACATAATCAATGTTCAATAAATCTTATTATCTTAAATTTGAAAAAAAAAAATTCTAGAGGAGAAAGTAATTCAATTAGAGTTTTGTGGGTCTAAGTGTCTCAACAAAATATAAGGTTATATTTTTATTATACTATTTTACGTTAGATAAAATATCCAATGTAAATTTTCGTCTAACCTCACAAAGTTCAATATAAATTTTTACATTTTCATTTTAAATTTAAGTAATTTTGACTTAAACAAGAACTTAAAATATGAAAAAGTACCAATATCAATTTACATACAATGAACCATAATATTATGAAACATATTTTGAATGATACAACAACATTATAAGATTAAGAAATAAAATGATAATCAACAACAATTTAGAAATACTAAATTAATGGATACATTTATGCATTGTGACTAAGATCCTCGTAAACAATCATAATTCAATTTCAATAATACAATAGAGATATAACAACATACTTCAATGATGTACTTAGACCCACAAAATTCTAGTATAATTGGGAAAAAACGTCCACCACCATAGAACACCCACAACCACAAATTTAAACTACAAAAATGGTCTCCAAAACATCCACAAACACTCACATAACAACACCAACATGGTCTTCGTCATCCTAAAGAAAGAGAGAAACGTGAAAGGGGTGATATCACAAGGAAGAAGTCGAGAGCTCTAATTTAAACAATTTATGTCGAATTGTTAGTGGTCTAATGTAAAATTCAACATTTACGTCGAACTATATGTTAGTTTGTGTTGAGTTTTAAGTCAAACTCCTAACAGTTCAACATAAACAAAAAAATATCATTGCACACTTTTTGGTTATTTTTTTCTAGTTATGATGTAAATTGTGTGATGTTTTGCACTAGTGGGCGAGTCTTTTCCTTTTCTTTATCACTTTATCATAACATCTCAAAATATAAAATTTAATTATTTGGTTTTGTGAACAAATAAATTTACAATTATAAATCTCTTAAACTTCTCAAAATTTCACGTTGATTGTCAAAAGAATGAGTCCTGTTCTACCAATCAAAAATCACTCTTCTTTTACTTANTTTTCTTTCTCGTTTTTCTATATTTTCAAAGTGATTTGGATTTGAGGGAAACGGAATTTCACCTAACAATTTTTATGTTAGCGTCCAGTTCCTTGCTCATTTATCTCTGTTTTTTTGTCCACGAGACGAGCTTAGAACTTCTTATAACATCTTTTTCCTATCTTTTCCTAAATATTATAATAGGAGCAGTCATAGCGGATATAGAGGTCTTTTTCCGATGTACCATGCTTTACGTGACTATCCAAAGTTTAATCGAAATGATTTTGTATTTAGTTAGTATCCTTACGAATGAATCACTCACTTGTATTTTTAATAAAGTAAAACTAAAGATTTTGATAAGTCAATTAGTCTTTCTTTCCATGACTTTGAATTCTATCAATTTTCATTATTTTTGGGTCTCCCTATGGCTTCAAACTTTGACATTCCAACTAATAGTTTTGAATATCTATTCTTTTTTTATAACTAAAAACCCCGGGTTACAAACTTTAGAAAGGAAGGAAACCACCTTTCTTTCAAGGTTTGTACTCTATAGTTGTGCCACTTTCATTCATTTTTCTTATGAATCCGCCCACTGCTGTCATCTTAATGATAAATCCTTTTCTTTTTATCAAAAGCTTACTTGCTCTCATGAAAACTGTGGGCAAACTACGAAGCGCCCCGGGGTGTCATTTTGTTTTTTTGTTTCTAGTTTTTTTTTTCATTTTTTATTTGAGACGTAATATTGATTATATATAGTACCTTCATTTTCTATTTTTGTTGAAGCCTTTTTTTATTTGATAGGGGCGAGTACTACACGAGCTCGTAAGTCAAGTACTACACGAGCGAAGGAGAGCGACCTCATCTTGCTTGCTGTCGCAACCGATATCGCGACGGGACGACGATCCAAAGAGAAAACAATTTGAAAAAATGTTTTGGAGTCGCCACCATAGTTTATTCTGGAAAACTATGGAAAAAATCATAAAGAGAAGACACGGTCCACGAAAACCAAAGATTGGGTTCGGGAGTCGGTTATGCATAGGGAAGGTGTTAGCACCTTACAACGCCTGCCCAAAGGCAGTACCTTTAATTAAATGCACGAATAAAGATGTGGTTTGCAAAATATTTAACTATCCCGAAAACAACAATATGAAGAAACAAAAATATTTTTTTTTTGGGTCCGACAAGGATTGACCTTGCTCCTACGTATTCTCATTCAAAATGAGAAATCAGGGTTACGTAGTTCTTTGTAAAGTTGGTTGGAAAATTTGTTTGAGAAATTTGTATTTTGTTTTTTGATATAAAAGGGAAAAAGGTTCTTAGCACGAGGACGATGCGTGCGATCACACACGTGCCAAGAACCTTTAAAACAATATTTTTTGTAATCTTATAAAAGGAAGAAAGGTCCCAGCACGAGGACGATGCGTGCGATCACACACGTGCCGAGAACCTTTAAAACAATATTTTTTGTAATTTTATAAAAGGAAGAAAGGTCCCAGCACGAGGACGATGCGTGCGATCACACACGTGCTGAGATCCTTTAAAACAATATTTTTTTGTAATTTTATTTATAAAAAAGAAAGGGTTTTCTAGCACAAGGACGATGCGTGCGATCACACATGCGCTAGAACCCTTAAAATAATATTTTTTAATTTTATTTTATTTATTTATTTTACACAAGATAAAGGGAGTGGGGTGATCATGTAAAGGGGTTACATGTAGTAAATATTAACAATCAAACAAGAAATAAAAACGCAAAAGAACTACCCAATAAGCATAGGAGTGTAAAAAAATAAAAAAAAAACAAAAATGCAACTCAACCAGGCCCAATAACATAGGGGTGTATGGCCGAAAATAGGGGTGTAACCCGAGATAGCATGCCCTGGTCCAAATCCTTTTTTTTTTTTACAGAATGGGGTGCAGATAGGGATTTCTCGTTGCCAAGAAGCAAAACCAACCCACCAGCCAAGCCCAAGGTTTTTTTTTATGGTTTGCCAAAAAGGAAAAGGATGGTGTGATGATAGCAAAAAATGGGGGTGTAAGGAATAAAACAAAAATTACAGAAACATAAAAATGAAAAAAAAAATAATAATAAAAAAAAACAAAAAAAAAACCAAGCCCAATCTTTCTTCAGAAACCCTAGGGTTTTCCAACCCCCAAACCCTCTAGGAGGTTCTCATTCGAACCACACCTAAGGAAACATCCTCTTCTGCAAGAACGAACCACCTCCTTCATCCTCTGCAGCAACTCCAACCACCAATTTTAGCCACCGCATATGGTGACCAGAGGTAACGCCGGCGGTGCATCTCCTTTCATGCCCCAAGGACTACCTCAACCACCGCGACACTCTCTCTCCCGCCATTGATGACAGCGACGCCGTCTCCTTCACGCCGTTGTACTGGGTTTTGATTTTGATGTATCACCGATAACCACTTCAGCGATAAGAAGCGCCACCAGAAACACAATCGACCACCATTGACTCCTCCTTCCCCTCCATCAGCGTGCCGTTAATCCTCTTCATCTTCTCACACCACCAAATAAAAACCAATTTCGCTCCCCGTTCGTGCCACCTCTAATGGCGTCGCCGGGAACAACAATGGACCGTACTCCAAAATGCAGAATGAATAATAACAGGGAAATTGTTTCTGAGTTTTGCTCCCTGTGTGTGTGGGTGCTGGAAATCGGTCCCTGTTTTGGGTTGTGGTTCCATTTCTATGGTTCACGTTTGGATATTTGGTTGATTTCTTTTCTTGCAGGTAAAACAAAGAGAAAGAGGATTTTTCTGTGTTGTAGTGTGGAGGATGAGATTGGGGATTTTGCTGTGTTGATAGTAGGGAATGGACAAAGCCGTGGATGAATAGGATGGCTCTGGTAGAGATGAAGATATGATACAATTTCTTTTTGACGATTTTGGGGTGTTCGTGGTTTTGGGTGGATTTTAGAAGGAAAAGAGATTTGGATGTTTGAAATATGAAGATGCTTAGGTTTTTGCTTGGTGGCCTTTAGCCTTGAGGTTTCGAATGGAGAAAGTGGAGTAGAATCTGGACAGACTAGCTAAAGCTAACTGTGACAGTGGGCATAACAGTGACGAAGTTCAAAAGAGAACATAGTGACCGACGATGATGATGTGATATCTTCCAATGACACCATGGCAAGCAGAGAAACAATATCCAGCATACAACACTACACACAATAATACTGTTAACGCGAAGAAGTGTTTACCTGATGATGTGCAGAGTTGCTCTTAAGGAAGCAAGTTTCTTCGAGCTGTGATTGAAGATGGAGAGCTGAAGACCAAAATCCAATGCCCTTAGAGATGGATGATTGAAGATGATCCTCCTATCCTCTTTTTTTCTTGTGCTCAAAATTGTTAATCTCTCAAAACCTTTTTTTGCTCACCCCTTTTTCGTCACCCCTTTTTCGTCACCCCCTCTACAATCTTCTCTGTAATGGTTTTCTCAATTTCCCCCCCACAAAATTCTGTTTTTTGTCTCCCCTCAGCACACGCGCTTGTCCCCCAAATTCCCCACACCCTCTCACGTTTTTTTTTCCTTTTTTTTTCTTTCTCACGTGTTTTTAACACGTTTTTTTTTCTTTTTTCTTTTTTTTTAATTAAATCAAATAGTAAAACCAAAAATTAATAAAACAAAAATAAAATAATAAAAAATAAAAATAAAAAATAAAAAATAAAATGAGTTAAAAAATAAAAACTAGTTTTATTATCTAGTTACCCGGACAAAATTGGGTGTTGACAGTTGTCCCTCTTTACTTAGATTTTATTGGATAATATGAAAATGTGATATTTTCGTATTATCTGAATAAAAGTTAAGTAAAGATAGAAACACTAATTTCGTCTGGGTTTCAATTATGAAAGAAGACAAACAAAAATGAATCAAGTCGCGATGCCAAAAGACCAATGCAAAGCTGAGGCCTCAAAATCACAGAACAGAAATTTAAATCTGACCATTGCCACGCAGAGGGTCGATAACAGAAAAATAAAACCTGGATTTGACCATTGCCTCGCAGAGGGCCANCGATAACAGAAAAATAAAACCTGGATTTGACCATTGCCTCGCAGAGGGCCAAACTCACAGAACAAAAATTTAAATCTGACCATTGCCACGCAGAGGGTCGATAATAGAAAAATAAAACCTGGATTTGACCATTGCCTCGCAGAGGGCCAAACTCACAGAACAGAAATTTAAATCTGACCATTGCCACGCAGAGAGTCGATAACAGAAAACTAAAACTTGGATTTGACCATTGCCTCGCAGAGGGCCAAACTCGCAGAACAAAAAAAATAAATCTGACCATTGCCATGCAGAGGGTCGATAACAGAAAAATAAAACATGGATTTGCAGCTTTGAAAAGTTGATAAATACCGAGTAAAACATGAAGATTTTGCAAACAATTTTCCTCGCTTTCTCTGAGATGATGTTATGCCATGATGGTGCATGAATGCATAGACACATGAGGCTTTCACTTCATTCTTTTCTTTTACTCTCGTTTTTTCATTTTCCTCTCTTTTTCTTCTTTTTTTTGTTTTTCTTTTTTTTTTTGAAAATTCCATGCTTAGAATCCATTGTTAATATTGTCATCAGGCACGATGTACATTCAAAACACATTCCTTGAAAACAACGTTGAGAGGTATAGAACCCTTTGATGAGTAGGAAGAAAGAGTAACCCTGAGTTAAAATTCTTTTTATCGCTTTTTGCAATCCAAATTAACTTGAACCCTGGAGGGTATGGGGAAATGATTATGAAAAGCAGATGACTAATGATTGTTTGTGAGCAGATATTTACGTATATGTGTCCCTCCTCTGGGGGAAAGTACTATTAACATGTTGGGCTCCAATACTACCCCAATTTTGCACAATAAGTATGCTTTGGAAAAGTGAAAAGGTTTGGGTAAGAAGGATTGCCCCAAATTGGATGATCTTCGATTGACAGGGAGACATCACATCTTTTTATCTTTTTTCTTTCTTTCTTTCTTTTTTTTTTTAAAAAATGAAACTGACTGTGTCATTCACCACATCATTCTATTTCAAAGTTAAAATCGTGAGAAAGATTATGATGAGCAGTCTTCAGTCAGCGTGGACTTTTATTGGCTTGTACCGTGGCTAAAGGTCAAAGGGTTTTGAAAGAAGGGATAATGAAGGCCCAAATTAGTATTTGACGGTTAAAGTGCTTTAAACAAGAATCATTTGCAAGGTGTCCAGTCAACTGTCTTAAGGGATTTGAACCTCAGGCATCCTTTATTTTATCATTGTCGTTTTTTCCTTTTTTCTTTTTTCTCTTTTTTTTTTTTATTTTGGATCATTCTTTTCGTTGCCCCTGTTGTGGCCCTTTATGATACTTTCCTTTTTCACTTCTATTTTTTCTTTCTTTTAGAAATTTCCTCCTCAACTTTGGATGCTTATGATGTACCCTTTTAAGTTGACATCGACATGCCAATGATTCTTGTCTAGGGTGATGAAAAACAATTATGAATTTTGGCTCAAAAGTGGTGCAATTGGATAAACTTCTTTTGACGTTTGGATAACGAAAAATGGCCACACGTCACTCTGAATCTTGTTTGCCTGACTTTCTTGCGACTTTAAATCTGAAACAAAACTCTGTAGTGTTTGACACATCAACTTCATTTTTCCTTTGCTTTGCTTCCTTCTTTTTTTTTTTTTTATATCTCCCTGATCAACATATTATTGGTGATATATAACATGATGAAAAATGCCCCAATATTACACGTATGGCAATCCATTGTCTTAAGGGAAACGAAAAAGTTAGGATTCAAGTAATGTGAATGCATATGCTTTATCAAGAAAAGAACACCGGTTACCCCCCAAAACCTTGAATCAGGAAAGGACTCACTAACAAAATTTTCTTTCTCTTTTTTTTTTCATTTCGAAAATACTATGCCCTTGACAACTTTATTAACAACAAACTCAACATGTGACTTTCTTTTTCACTTCTTTTTACGTTTTTTTTTTCACGACATCCTCCAGGACCGAGTTCGCCAACCGGATATGCCTGTGATGCTTTTATCAACACGCGTTTATTTTCATTTTCATTTTTCCTTATTTACTTAACAGCTCAGCGTGACATGCAATATTTCANATGGAATGCAAACAACCAAAATATGAATGAAATCATGTGGACTTTATTCAGTGAAGAAACACAGAGTACAATAAGCTTTAAAGATAATATCAACATCCCCTTAATGGCAACCACTATCACGGAATCATTATGCGTAAAACTTTTTTACTACATCAGAATTAACTGACAATGGTAACTCCTCTCCATCCATTCTTGTGAGAATTAGTGCCCCACCAGAAAATGCTTTCTTCACTACAAATGGCCCTTCATAATTTGGAGTCCATTTGCCCATATGATCCTTTTGTATAGGTAGAATCTTCTTTAACACCAGCTCGCCTTCATGAAATTCTCTTGGACGTACCCTTTTGTCAAATGCCTTCTTCATTCTTCTTTGGTACAATTGTCCATGGCATACTGCCGTTAATCTTTTTTCATCGATAAGATTAAGCTGGTCGAAACGAGCTTGAACCCATTCAGCCTCTTCTAATTGGGTTTCCATTAAAACTCGTAAAGACGGAATTTCCACTTCAAACGGAAGTACTGCCTCCATTCCATACACAAGCGAGAAAGGCGTTTCTCCAGTCGACGTTCGTATCGAAGTGCGATAACCATGTAAAGCAAAAGGAAGCATTTCATGCCAATCCTTATATGTGACCACCATCTTCTGGACAATCTTCTTAATATTTTTGTTAGCAGCTTCTACTGCCCCATTCATCTTTGGACGATAAGGAGAAGAATTAATATGATGAATTTTGAACTCCTCACATAACTCTGTCATCATCTGGTTGTTCAAGTTAGTGGCATTATTAGTGATAATCCTGTTAGGGAGCCCGTATCTGCAAATCAACTCCCTTTTTATGAACTTGGTCACCACTTTTCTAGTCACATTAGCATAAGAAGCAGCCTCAACCCACTTGGTGAAGTAATCAATTGCGACTAATATGAAACGGTGTCCATTTGACGCCTTTGGCTCTATAGCTCCGATGACATCTATTCCCCACATCGAAAAAGGCCATGGTGCAGACAATACGTTCAGGGTTGTGGGCGGCACATTGATATTATCTGCGTACACCTGACATTTCTCACACTTTCTCACATGTGTACAACAATCATTTTCCATAGTCAACCAAAAATACCCCGCTCTCAGTATCTTCCTGGCCATTGAGTGCCCATTCATGTGCGTGCCAAATGTACCCTCGTGCACTTCTTTTAGTATCAATTCAACTTCCTTGGTGTCCACACATCTGAGAAGGACCAGGTCATGATTTCTCTTGTATAGGATATCCCCATTTAAGATGAAGCTACCAGCCAACCTCCTTAACGCCCTTTTATCGTTTTCAAATGCCTTCTCTGGATATTCTCGGGTCTTAAGATAATACTTGATATCAAAGTACCAAGGTTTACCATCTACCTCCTCCTCGATAAAATGACAATATGCTGGCTTTGCATGGCTCTTCATTTCGATCATTGGCAACTCTGCATCTTGATCAACTTCAAACATCGACGACAAAGTAGCCAACGCGTCTGCTAATTGATTATCTTCTCGCGGTATATGATTAAACGTGATGGAATCGAAATACTCAGTTAATCCCCTGATGTAAGCTTGGTATGGAATTAATTTTGTATCCCTAGTCTCCCATTCTCCCTTCAACTGATGGATAACCAAAGCTGAATCTCCATACACATCCAGAATTTTTGCTTTAGACTCTATTGCTGCTCAAATACCCATAGCACAGGCTTCATATTCTGCGATGTTATTCGTGCAATTAAAACACAACCTTGCAGTCATTGGTATATATTGATTCTTAGGAGAGATAAGCACTGCCCCTATTCCATGTCCCATTACATTCGAGGCTCCATCGAATAATACCGTCCAGGCTTTTTCATTTTTGACCTCTTTGTTCTCAGCAAATAAAGCCATGATATCTTCATCAGGAAACTCGGGTTGCATTGGCTGATAATCACTAATGGGTTGATGGGCTAGATATTTCGCTAAAGCGCTACCCTTGATAGATTTCTGAGTAACATATACAATGTCGTACTCGGATAGTAGCATTTGCCATCGAGCTATTCTTCCAGTGAGAGCAGGCTTTTCGAAAATGTACTTGATAGGATCCATTTTAGATATCAACCATGTAGAGTGACTCAACATGTATTGTCTTAAACGATGAGTAGCCCACGCCAATGCACAACAAGTTCGTTTTAACTACGAATATCGTTGTTCGCAATCTGTGAATTTCTTGCTCAAGTAATATATAGCATGCTCTCTTTTCCCGTCTTCATCATGCTGACCCAATACACAACCCATTGAATTATCCAATACGGTCAAATACAAAATGAGCGGTCTTCCTGGCACAGGTGGACGCAATACGGGAGGATCTTGCAGATACTGTTTGACCTTTTCGAAAGCAGCTTGACAATCTTCATTCCAGACTACAGCCTGATTTTTCCGTAACAACTTGAACATTGGTTCACAAGTAGCAGTTAATTGGGAGATGAACCTAGCAATGTAGTTCAATCTACCCAGAAAACCTCGAACCTCTTTTTCTGTTCTGGGCGCAGGCATTTCTGTTATCGCTCTTACTTTGTCAGGATCAACCTCTATCCCTCTTTGGCTGACAATAAAACCCAACAATTTTCCAGACTTTACTCCAAACGTGCATTTGGCAGGATTTAACCTGAGCTTGTACTTTCTCAGTCTCTCAAATAATTTCCTCAAGTTGGAAATATGCTCCTCTTCCGACTCAGACTTTGCAATCATGTCATCCACGTAAACTTCAATCTCCTTATGCATCATATCATGAAAAAGTGCCACCATTGCCCTTTGATACGTTGCTCCAGCATTCTTGAGCCCGAAAGACATCACCTTATAACAAAATGTTCCCCATAACGTGATAAAGGTCGTCTTCTCCATATCTTCCGGTGCCATTTTAATTTGATTATATCCCGAGAATCCATCCATGAACGAAAATAACGAAAATTTGGCCGTATTATCAACTAAAGTATCAATGTGTGGTAACGGGAAATTATCCTTCGGACTTGCACGATTCAAATCACGATAGTCAACACACATTCGAACTTTTCCATCCTTCTTGGGCACTGGTACAACATTCGCTACCCATTGTGGGTATCTTGCCACAGCCAAAAATCCTGCGTCAAATTGCTTTTGGGCCTCCTCTTTAACTTTTAGGGACATTTCCGGTTTCATTCTTCTTAATTTTTGCTTGACTAGAGGGCATTCTGGCTTGAGTGGGAGCTTATGCTGCACAATATCAGTATCCAGACCCGGTATGTCATTGTAAGACCACGCAAACACATCTTTGAACTCCTTCAATAAGGCACGCAATCTTTCTCTCACTCCTGTTTTCATACTAGTATCGATTTTCACCTCCTTTATCTCATCCTTCTCTCCCAAGTTGAGTATTTCAATCTCCTCCTGATGGGGTTTTATCTCCTTAGATTCTTGTTCTACTAATCTCAACAATTCTAGAGGGGGTTCCACATCTTCTTCGAAATCATCTTCCGTATTATCGATAGGGTGCTCAAAATTAGGAACATTGATATCGTTATTTTCAAAACAATCGTTGTCACATCTGCATCATTTAAATTTATGAAAGAGTATAAATAAATAAGAAAAACAAAGAAAAATGCCAAATGATGATGAAATGCAACTTTATAATCACGCTGAGTGAAAAGTAAAAAAAGTCAATCTGCAAAACCTCAGTTCTAAAGCCCCAAGCGAAACTATAGGCTGAATTAAAACTATTACATTTTATTCACATTAAGCATCACAGGTAAATCCAGTGTTTCCCAATTGCTGAGTTGAGTATCAGGGGAGCAAGCCCACACAAAACTCGAGCTTTGAGGCTTGTCTTCATCCTCCACGGCTGCTATCTGGCCAGTGTTGATCCATCCAGCACTGCAGAAGTTTTCCTTGATGTCACCAATGTGGATTTTGCTCTCTCTGGGCTCTCGTCTTTCCTTCCGGCTAGACTGCGTTCTCTTCTTTCTTCAATCATCCTCTTTCTATCTTCCTTGGTAGGCTTGTACCCCAAGCCATATCTGTTCTTGTTTTCAACGATTTCTAGAGGGAATGCTCGCCCCTGCCGATATTTGCCCAAACCTTCCCCATATATATAGCCCTTTTTCAGCATAATTTTGGCCATCATAATGGAAGCACATGATAAATGAGGGTTTACTGGAAACGGCTCCACACATGCATTTCCTACAATCTCCAACGATTGGAAGGCTGTCTCAAGAGCTTCTTCAGCCGCCTCTATGTAGCGCGTGGATGATGGCCCACTCACAAGAAGATCCTCTTCTCCTGATACTATCACCAGCTTATCCCCCATCACATATTTCAGTTTCTGGTGTAGCGTAGAAGGCACAACTCCAGCCGAATGGATCCATGGGCGCCCCAACAGACAACTATAAGCTGGCAGGATATCCATAACCTGGAATGTTATTTGAAAGACACACGGGCCAACTTGCACTGGTAATTCCACTTCCCCCATCACTTCTCTTTTGCTACCGTCAAACGCCCTCACAATCATTGAACTTGACTTCATATGCATTCCTTCGCAAGGTAACTTTTCCAAAGTTGCTTTCGACATGACATTCAAAGAGGAGCCATTGTCCACTAAGACACGCGCTATAACATGATCCAGGCATTTCACAGATTGCGACGTAAACGTCTTTAGATTCAAAGTTCAGAAAAAAAAATACGATTGTTTATGGCGGGATAGATACTATTTGATGAGCAATGAACATTTAGAATTTTATTATTTTATTGTTGGTTTAAGAGTTAAGAAAACATATTTTCATTACGTATATTACTATTATACTGTGTATAATATATAATGATAAATGTATAACAATCATCTATTACTTTTTAACTGTAGTTGTTATTTCTAAATAAAACATTAATTGTTATAAATTTAATCAAATATTTACATTAGTTTTATTCTCAAAAATTGTCTTTTTAAATTAATCAAATTAAAATCACATAATACATTTGTATCAGTAATATAGTATTGAAGACATAAACATAAAACCAATAATAACTTCATCATAATTTTATCCTACGAGCGGACATTTTTATTTTATTATGATAAGATTAGTACTACAAACCGCTGAGAACATTTATTTAAGAGCTTTTAGTTTTATATGAAAAATACTTCTAGTATAAAAACTAAAAAGAATATTAAGAATTTGGTTTAATCTTATCAGCAATCCTTATTTTTTTCAAAATCTTAAATAGGTTCTTTTTCTTTTTCGCGTATCAATTGGGTCCCTAGTGTAAATTTGATTCAATTAGAGGACTACCGACGAAAGTTAAATATTTGCTTACGTGGCCTGCAAGATTGACACGTGGAAATTTAATTAATTTTTTTTAAAATGACCATAGCTGATACGTAATTTAAATAAGGGCAAAAATGAAAGTTAGTCTTTTATAATTGTGTTGTGACCTTTAATTGAGGGAAAAGAAATGAATTAGGCGAAATAGTGTTAGGGTTCATGTCAGGATCTCTCTGAAGGTGAAGTTAGGGTTGGTGTTATTAGGAATTCTTCGAAGGTGAAATCGCGTTCCTTGTTCGATTGCAAGCTTTGAAAGGGAAAACACATTCTGTTGATTTGAAGAGATGGATAATGAATTGTAGAAGTCTCATTCTTGTTCATCTTCAACATGCAATGGGTGGCGCAATGAGAACTGTAATGTCGTTTTTCGTAGTGGTGGATCATCCCTTTGCTTGTGCGGAGAGAAAATAGTGGTAAGAACAGTTCGAATTGTGAAGAATATAGGGAAGCAATTTTGGGATTGTCCTATGTACAAGGTAAAAAAATATTGATGAGTAGTTTTTTGTTTTACTAGAAAGTCGTTTAATTTGTTTTTTGTTTTTTTTTTTTTGCAGAATGGACATGAAGGTGGTTGTAATTTCTTCAAATGGTACTGTGACGATGGTAGTGAGAAAAGCTATACGAATGTGAAGTGAGAAGAAAAGCATGAGTGTGTGTAAAAGACAGGAGAAATTATATGAATGTGAAGTGAGAAGAAAAGCATGAGTGTGTGTAAAAGACAAGAGAAATGGGAGGTGGAACGAAGATGATGAGTGATTTGTATAAATATGTTAAGGTTGTGGAGAAATGGATGAAGGTGTTGATAGGAATGGTATTTTTGATTTGTATACTTAATGTTATTGTTATTTCAATATGGATGATAAATCCATAATGTAGTAGTGTTGGTGGTTTTGTTAGGACTGTACTCATTATATTTGATTATGTGAAGGAATGAAGTTGTGTACTGTTTGAGCGACAATTTTGTGTACTGCCTTATTGACTTCGCTAATCCTGAAATTCTGATGTATGTTTATAACGTGACATCATTAGTGTTTTACATACAACAAAGATGTAATTTGAATCCTAAACATATGAAGAGATAGAAATATTAGAACTTGAATAATGAATCAAAGAAATATTAGAACTTGAATCTGGTGTTGTTGCAGTGTTAAAATGTGTTGTTTTCTTTGAATCACTTTTGTTGGTCTTTTGTTTGAGGTAGGGAGGTGGAATACGCCAAAAGGAAGAAATTGTTTCATCATGTGCGTGCAACAAGTTGAAGGAGTTCTTCTTGCGGAGGGGTGATTTTATCCACATAGCAAGAAACGATTATTTTTCCATGACTGTTATGATTTCTCTTATGTTCCAGCAATGTAGGAAGACAAGAAGCTTCCTGAACAACCATACAATGTAATGATAAGCATCCAAGTGGGATTTCACTCTGTAAGAATGCATCATTCAGTGGCTATTTATGATAAGCAAATGCATGTGATAAGCTTATTTCAAAAATAACATGATGCAATACGTGATATATATATTTTTTTACAAATGTATGAAAGTTCTTCAAACATATAAATACATATCTGCGATTATATGGATGAAAATTAGAATTACATTAACGAGATATTGTAAGAAAAATTTATAAGTGATACCTTCAGCTCAACCTCTATGAAATCAGCCCCCAATTCCAGAACTAATTGCAATGCTTCCAGTAGCATGTTGTCATCGCCTTTGGATAAACTACCATCCCCTTTTTTTCCTAAGTAAATAGAACAAACACATTGAATACAAAGGGAGTAAGATATAATAATAGGAGGATAAGTTTGTTGTGAAGTTAAAAAAGAGGCGATGAAAATAAATGATCTAGCGTGAGACTGTTCCCACTTAATCAGTTGTCTCAAGTTTCAATTTTAAACATGAAACTGATAATGTTTCAACTTAATCAGTAATCTAAAATTTAAATTTTGGACTATCACTTTAAGCACTGCAAAGGTGAGTTATGTCACCAGTGATAATCCTATCATGCTAAGACAAAAAATTATCAATAGATGATTGGTTCTTTAAGGGAATTCATACACTCTCTCTTCCAAGTACTAACACTAATTTAGAGTATATATGAGTATGTGAATACAAATATCATCTTACAAGTCGGTTTTATGAAATTAAATTAGATTTAAAGTAAATTCTTAACATGATATCAAAATCATAAGTTACGATCTATCCTAAAAAATTTCTTGTTTGTTCATTCATTGTTCCACTCGTTATTCAAATATTCGTTAAACATATTGTTTCACCCATTGTCAGATTCGAAAACAGAAAAAGAAAAAGCAAAAACGGCTATAGCTTATGTGAGTTCTAAGAGATGCACCACCACTCAAACTCACATAAAGGATCTACATCATCTCAAATTCAAAATCTTAATAAATTTATAGAATTTTTCTTTATTTCTACTAAATATGTGAATTAGACTCCTTCTTATATTCCCAACAAAACAAACATAATAATAAGAGAGTTGAGATGAATTACCTGTTAGCAAACCTCTACTGTGTCAGCACCTTCTGCCTTTGCATGATTCATGTTATTCACGATCTGCTCAACAGATACAGATTGTTGTTCATTTGTGATTGGAGCACAAATGTTGAAAACCTGGTTAGCACTGTTAGCAATTTGGGTCACTTGTATATATATAAGTAATTATTAAATGTGTTAGGGCCATTATATTATATTAGCCAATTTCATAAAGTGATCTAATTAAAATAAATATGGCTAAGGGTATGTTTGTTATGAAAGGTATATTGTGTAGAGACCAGTAATAATTATAATTTGTTGAAGGGGCCAATTTATAATTATTAAAACTAAAGAAACCGTTAGAAGTTTATTATGGGGTCATGGTCCCCATCTGAGAGCATAAGATATATTCCTGTTTCTTTCTCTTTATCCCCACCAGAAGAGAAAATTTAGAGGGAACTAAGGGTGCTCTATAGAGGGAAGATCAGAGACCATTTTCAGGTTGATTAATTATTCCCAATATCCAATTTCCGTTCTATTATTATAGAAATATTGGGAACTGCTTTGATTGTAGAATTTAATGCATGTGGTTTATTGCTCTTTATTGTGAATCTCTGAATCATAAATTCTAACAATTGGTATCAGAGCATGTTAATTTATGATTAAATTGCATAAACCAAATTTGGGAATTTGAAATTGATTACGAATTATAAATCTATAATCAATTTTGTGCATTAATTCTACGGTTTGAAAAGGAAAATTAACATCCAGAATTTCCAATTTGAATGTCTTTGTAACCCTAATTTGGGAAAATTCCCAAATTTGAAACCCTAAGGAGAGTTTCCTTTTCTGGTTTACCTTCTTCGTTCTCTGGTGCTGTGCGTTTTTTTTCTCGCGTTTTCCGCTCCATCCATGGCTTCCTTCTTCTGGTTCGCTGCTTCTCTTTTCTTTCTTCATCTTCAACTTGCGGT